>NC_141914.1:31304191-31455706 GCF_057802395.1 Ceratotherium simum simum | reverse complement strand
AGGAGAGAGTTAAGGAAGGAGCTAGAAAGAGAAGAAGGTAAAGAGAAGGACTTTTCATGTGCTGATTTGTTTATAAGTAGGATAGACTTGAGCATGTTGATAAGCTGAGAAGTCGGTAGAGAGAGAAGATGAAAATACCAGAAACTTAGGAGTAAGTGCTGATACAGTGCCCCACAGGACACAGAAGGTGACAGGATCCTGGGTAAAAGTTGACCAGCTTAGAATGAAGGGAGAGCCAACTCTTGTTCTGAACAAGGAAAAGGGAAAGATAGACACAGATAGAGGCACGTTGGTATATAATGAAAGGGGCTGGAAGGTTGGGATTCAGATCAAAATGTAAGCTCTTATGATCTTAGTCAGGAAAGTCATAGGGGTCAGTGGAAGATGCCCTCCTCCACTCCCTCTTCCCCACCCCAGCAAAGTATCCGGGGTGAGCGCCCACCATTCTCCTTCGCGCACCTCATGCCCCAGGCACTCTGAATGTGGTGCAGCCGTTTATTAGAATATAAACAAGAACAAATAAACTTACGTTTGTTCTTCTTTTCCTGTGCTATTTGAAGGAGGTCACTTAAGGCACTATTTCCTTGAGTCAGGGATTTTTCCAGTAAGGAAAACAGAAGCTATCTAAAGATCATAGCTCTTGGAAAAGAATGAAATCATTGAGGAGACTATGAAAGGGGTCTCTTAAGAACATCTAGTTGGGGGAAAACATTTGCCTTGGGACTAGAAACACATGGAGGAGAGTGCTGAGGGGAAGTGGGGTGGAGGTGAGCCGCAACGCTCGGGGGAGTGATGGCTGCATGGCTCTCCTGGGGAGCTGAACCCCTGGAAAGGAAGAGTTCTTGGTAGCAATACACCTTCTCATGCCCCAGGCATGGCACACACTCCGAGACAGTGGCCCATGATGGCAAACGCTCTGAGGCTCAGAAGACCCAGGCAGGACCTTGACTCTACCTGGTAGGGGGGGTAAAGACCAATAACGAATTTACCACCAGCGATAGAGAATGAAAGTCAGATTCAGGTTGATTTAATTGAAAGAAAATAATGGCATATTTCTTTTGCCTCTGAGTTAATAGGTTACAAGTAACATTCAACACATTGTTCATTTGCTGCTCCAAATATAAATCTGGACTTTTCTTCTTGTGTCTTTGCTCGCATTGCGCCCCCTACCCCATGACTTTCCCTACTCTGGGGACTCTGAATGTCCAAAGCCTACCTTCTGTCCAGAAAGAACTCAAATGTCACCTCCTAGGTTGAGCCTTCATTCTCTGGGTGGGTGGAGGAGTGTCCCTTTGTCCCCCATTATAGTTTGTCCTACACATGTATGTACATCCCATTAATCTGCAGGCTCTTAGAGAGGATCTCTTTCATTACTGAACCCTTCCCACCACCTACTATGATGAACTTCATGCACATAGTAGGTTCATAGTAAAAGTCTTATATCATTTTTCACTGAACAAATCGACCAATATAATACAAAGATTCAATCTGAGATTAGTGAGCTTTAGTTACTTAAAGAATTATAGCTCAGGATCTATGAGTCATATCTTTAAAATTCTGTTAGAACTTTTCCTCACCCAAAGCATGATTCCTGTAGACGGAGCATTGGTTACCCAGTAGACCCAGCTTTGCCTATCTGTCAGGTCAGTTAGTCAGCAAAGGATGAAGCATTCACTTTCTGAGTGACATCTAGGCATAGTTTTACATCCTTAAAGTGTGAATACTAATATTTTCAGGATTACAGTAAGCCATGGTGAATGGTGGGCTGGGAAGCCCTCTGCAGACATGAGAGCTTTATACACATTTTTTCTGTGGTACTAAGCTACACGTCATGTCATCCGATAACCAGGAGCAATAGTGGAAAAACCCATTTGCACCCCCCAGAACGTCTCAGCTGCTTGCCCTCAGGTGTCTTGTTCTGAATTTGTTCCCCTTTCTTTCAGTGAAGCCCAGCGCAAGTGACTGGTGCCAGCCATTCTTATCAGATTCATTCATTATTGGGTCCATGTGGGCAATGTTGCAGAGCTTTTCAGGGTGTTTGCATTTCTAGAACCAGCAAGTAGATGAGGGAGGGACCCAGGGCAGCTAGTGGAGAGAATAAAAGAAGGTGATTGTGTTCACAGAGGCAGGGTTGTTTTCTTTCAAAAGCTCGTACATCACAGGTAAGCCACAAAGGGATCGTGGAGTTAGAAAGAAGTGACTGCAGCTGAGAGACTGCTGGACCAGAAGGCACAAAGCCTGGGTATGTGGCCCAACATCACCATCACTGAAGAGGGTGACCTTGCCTCAGTCCCCTAACCATGCTGGTTCTCCATTTCTTTACCGCAATGAAGAGAAATGATTGTCCTATGGACCTCACAGCAACGCTTCTTAAAATTCAAGGGGCTGAGAGTCTTAGTAAATGCAAAATCTAGCTCAGTCTGAGTGGGACATTTCTAACAAGCTCCTGAGTGAGGCAGAGCTGCTGGCTTGTAGACCTCATTTTGATAACAAGTGCCTACAGGATTGCAGAGGAGACTGAATGAGTAATGGATAGGGAAATGCTTCATAAACTGTAATGTATTAAAGAAAGCTATTATGATTAGCAATAATAGAAAGAGGTGCTTTCTCTGGGTCTATTTCAGTACAGCATTTCCCAGGGCTGCCCGCACCCCACCCTACCCTGAAGATCTGAACGTGTTTTTAAGGGCTTCCCTGCCCTCCCCCACCTCTCAGTTTGTTCTCAATGCAGTTGGTTCCAGCCCAGGGCTGATTTCTCCTGCTGATAGAAACAGTGGGATTAGCTTTTCCTTGAAGGCAGCAGGCTCATGCAGTGATTTAGCAGTGCAATGAATCCCCAAAGGTTACTCAGGGGGCTCTGAGGAAACTTGTGGAAAAACACACAGCTCCCTCAAAAATCAAACAAGATCTGGAGCTCCAACAGTTCTTCAGAGGGATCTGCTGGACTCGAATTGCTTTTGGAAACAGGATAGAGAGAAGTTCACCTCTTGCAAACTCGTTTGCATTTCAGTGTCTCCCACCAGCAATGTTAGGCTCTTACAACTTCAGAAGAGATGTTCACATTTTCTAAGGGGAAATTATTGGTACTGTCCCACATTTCTGGTATACAAGGGAATTCACAGCAAGTCAACCTCCAGCCCCATCTCAGAATTCCAGAACACTCCTTGTTAACCCATCAGACTCAGGTGTTACTTGTCTGAAAGAGCTGGTTATGGTGGAAAGCACCCTACATTAGGAAGAGGGTGGACTGACCAGTCCCAGTGGTGTTCTCTTGCACATCTGAGATTTGACTGTGATGGAAGCTACCAGTCAGGAGAAATGGGGCATGCAGCCTCACCAAACCTTATCTCCAACACTCTCTCCTGACCGACTTCATAGGCCTCCTTGCTGCTCGGCACACCTGCCAGGCACACTCCCACCTCAGAGTATTTGCATTTGCTTTTCCCTCCAGCTGGAATGCTATTCCCCCAGTTGTGCCCTTGCTTGCTCATTGCTTGATCCCTTAACCTAATTCATGTCCTTATCCAAATGGCATCTCTTCAGTGAGGCCTTCCCTGACCTACCGAATTAAAATTCCAAATTAACCCATCAATATCCCCTAGCATTCCCCACCCACATTTCCTGCTCATTTTTTTTTTCATAGTACTTTTCACTATCCGACATAAATGTTTTACTCATTTGGTAGTCTTTCCCCCATGACAGAAGACAAACCCCATGAAACAAACCAGGAAATTTTGTTGGTTTTCTTCACTTTTCTATGCAGACCAATGCTTATCACACACTAGGTCTCAAGAAATTTGGTGAATAAATAAATAAATTTTTTAATTGACTAACTAATTAATTAACAATAGGGTTACTAAAGTCTTGAATGTCAGATAATGTGGCTGCTCATCACAACTATACATATGAGTTTTTATAACAAAATTGTTTTCTTACAAATGTAGTGTTCTGCGGGCCAGCCCTGTGGCATAGTGGTTAAGTTCAGCGCACTCCACTTTGGCAGCCTGGGTTCATGGGTTTGGATCCCGGGTGCAGACCTACACTACTCATCAGCCATGCTGTGGCGGTGATCCACATACAAAATAGAGGAAGACTGGCACAGATTTTAGCTCAGGGCTAATCTTCCTCAAGTGAAAAAAAGAGGAAGATTGGCAACAGATGTTAGCTCACAGCAAATCTTCCTCAGCAAAAAAAAAAAAAAGTAGTGTTCTGGATTGCGAGATAAACAAAGCTGGTATATCTAAGTTCTGTTTATGGTCTACAGCTATGTAGTTATATAGCTATGTAGCTATATAAATTTATACAGGCCCCTCTGCTTGCCTCAGTCACCACTACAAAATAGGAATTATGCCAGATTCTTAAGCCTCTTCCAAACGCCAACATGATGTAATACTAAAAGTAGGAAAAGCAGTGGTTTCATACACAGCAATAACAATAAAAACATTTACAGAGTATTAACTGTGTGTTGAACACTATTCTAGGGACTTGAAGGCCATAAGGGTGACTATACATAGACTTTGGCTCCAACAGAGCTGATTTACTACCAAGAGCAAGAATAGAAAAGACAAAAATGTAACAAAAAGTTAAATATTAATCCAAAAGATAGATTAGATTCCTACATTGAGCATGAATGATGAATTCTAATATTCCTGCCAGCTCTATAATTTACCTTTAGTTCTCTGGAGATTTGAAAGCCTTAGATACTTGCCAAAGATGATCAAATAGCAACAGAGATCTTACCATTTTTTTCATCTCCTCCCAAAAGGTGATGATCACTCCCATTTTTCAAAAAGAATCCAGAAAACACCAGTGAGAAGACCTGCGTTGTCAACAGCTCCTCAGCCTTTCAGTGTGCTCATCATATTATTCTCTTCCTTTTTAAATATTAGTCTCTTTGTCCCTTTCAGAAAAACTCTTTTATGTTAATGTAATAAAGAGAATTATGTGTCATGAGAGAGATGTTTTCCCTCATCCTGTCTAAAGATATGTATGATAACTCTGTCTTAGTCCTTAAAAAACTGCCACCACTCTTTCCCGATGAAGTCCCATAACACATTTGTAACATTCAAATGTGGTTTTTTCTTCTCATTTCTGGTTTCTAATCCTCACATATCCCCAAATACCAGGACATCTTTTTTTCTGGATTCAGGTTTTACATCTGTCAGATGAGGGATTGGGCAAAATTACATTCATGCCATTTGCACCTCTACCATTTTGTTTATACCTTAGTGTTTTCCACAATAAGGAAAGCATTAGATCTCTCTGTTCTTCCCTTTCCTACACAGTGGTGATCATGGCTCTCAGAAAGCTATACCTGATGGGACGTCAACACCACTGCTAGGTGTGAAGAATTCCAAGGAATAACTGTTCAATTACAGTGGGATGCAACATACCCGCTCCTACACACTTATTTCTAGCTCCTGAGAGAAGGGCACAATGATCTAGGACACATAACAAAAATTCCATAATTTTTGACTGCTCATCTCCACAATCAACAAATCTATTCTTCCTTAGCCACGCTGGCAGAAAGCCACTGATCTGACACAATAAGCCATTACCTGCAATACTTGGAAATAGATGCATTTCTCAATTTATCCTGAACTTGACCTTCCATCTCAATCATTCCTTTAATTTTGTGTAATGACCAAGAAAATCCACTGCACAGTAGATCATGAAGTCAAGTATTCAGAAGTGGTGCAGAGGGATGGAAAAGCCCTGATGGAAGAGTCGAGAGACCTGCATTAAGTTCTCTCGCCACCAATCTCTCTGGGCTTCCAGTTCCTCCTCTGGAGGATGAGGGGTTGGCAAGACAATTCCCACGTCTTCTGAGTCAGTTATTTCATTGTACCTAATCATTTTCATTGCAAAAGAAATCACTTGAATCTCTCTGCCCCAAAGGTAACAACAAAACTTAAAGATCACATGAGAGATCATTTGATTCAGACACAGGAAAAGATAACTTAGAAACCCAATGGTCATCAATTCTTGTCTTAAGAAATGAATTAAGATTCAGCAAGAGTCTCCTTGCTGAATCCCTGCTATGCCCCATCACCACTAACACAGAACCAAAATCTCTCCTTTCTGGGTGGAAGGGGAAACTACAGTGCTCCTCATACAATCACATAGAAGCCTGAGGGTGGTAATTAGCACATTTCCTGAGCTCTGTCTTTTTCAGGTTAAGCAACTTCAATTCCTTAACCTGTTATTAAAGCGCTCATTTCATATGCATCCTCTCTTTATTTTTACTAAGTTCTAAACTGCAGAGTCCGAAAGTGGACACAAGGCTTTAAAAATATCCAAATAATATAGAATATAACCAAGAATCACATTCATGAACCCAGAAAATTACACTTCTTTAAATAAAAGATTCACTATATTTAAGATGCTAAGATAAAATAAAATTAGAATTTTACTTTGCAATAAAACAAACCTAAATGAAGTCTTGTAGCGTCATAATAAAAAGATATACTTTGTTTTTTAAAGATTTGCCACTGAAAATGAGGTAGAGAAGAAGCAATAACTTCTCAGCACAATATTTCCTCATTTTATGAGTGGAAGTCACTTAACATATTTGAGCAGATACATTATTAAAAGCATTTGGTGCCACAAAAGAGTCACCTTCCTCGAAATATTAGCATTGCTCAGTATTGGTAACTTTGGATACAGCATTAATTATTTTAAAAGGCATCCATGGAAAAATACTGTGTGAACTGCAAAACAGAGGCTGAGAACAGTTTAGGAATCTCCCACATCAAATGAAGATCTACTCGCTTCAGTCTTTAAACGGACTCTGGGCTGTGGTACGAAGGCAAAGAAACTGGTCCAGGAGACCATGATTATAGTCCTGATTTTGTACTTGAGCAAGACACTTCTTCTATGAAAATAATTTTCTTTTTGAAAAAAGAGTATATTTTATTCATTATCTGTAAGATTAGGTAATTGAACTAAGGTTTCTTCTAGCTTTGTGCTATAAATATTAGATAAAATATTAGATATAAATATTAGATAAAATATAAAATCAATGTGCTATAAATATTAGAGAAAATCACCTAAAAAATATAAATGGAATTAAATACCTACATTACATAACTTGAGGAGTTTTTTATAGCTTCTCATTTAAAAAGGGCATGGTTAATAGGATGACATTCATGCTCAAATATAAAAAATAGTCCAAGTCACTTGGTGCAAAACTTTCAGAAATTTGAGAGTTGATTATAGGTACCCATTTTAATTTTTAAAATAACAATATGTTTTACTGATATTTTCTCTACATTGCATAGACTTCAGGAGTTTCAGGGGATTTCAAACTGATTCCAGAAGATGGTTTCTTGCTCTATGCCTGTCAGAGTCTTTGTAATATTTCAACAAGATACTATATGGAAAACATTTATAATCTATAAAGAATTTCAAAGATGCTTCATATTTTACCTTCCCTCCGTCTCCTCAACAAAATTAATCTCTTCTTATTCTGTACTCTTGGAACTGTTTCACCTCTCTTATAATTTATAACATGCTCTTTTCTACACTAGATCAACCATCGCTTCTAATAGGAATTGTCCTACTCTCTTGTGCATCTACAGTGTTTAGCATAGTGCCAGATTTTTAACAAATACTCAATGATTTTTTGGTTGAATGAAGGGAAAAAAACAAATTTAAAGTTACTAGAGAATATATCACAACAAAACATGCTTTAGGTGTTGTAGACATAATTGATTTCTTATACAGAGTTTCATCTGTTAATAGTTAGCCTCCTCTTTAAATATACACATTCCTCCCAGAGACAACAGAAAAATTCAATGGATAGTAGATCCCATTGGTTCCTTTTCAGTGCTTAAAAGATTAAGCTTTGGCATTTTCTTTAAAACAATTCCTTAAAATCACATACTCAAAATATATTATTTGGGATCATAATTGCTAAGACTTCTGATTAAATAATCTAAACTTAATACACCTTTAAATAAATAATAGTCTCTTATAACCTATACTCAAAAATACTCTAGAATTTTTAGAGCCAGAAGAGAATCTCTAGATCATCATTTCTTTAGCCCAATTCATATTACCGATGACGCAACAGAAGCGCATGAGAAGTGACTGTGCCAAGGTCACATCAAGTCAGTGACTGAGTGCTGAACAACACAGGGATGGACTCCCAGCCCAGTGCTGTTTCTTTCCTTCCTGTCCTCTCCAATTTATTCATCCAGAACTAACTGACCAAGCAGAAACAATTGGGAATAATCAGACCTCTATTAATAACAACTTGCTTTTAGATAGTACTATATAGTTTACAAAGCACTTGCGGTATGCTCTCTCTCCTCAAATCCTTCCCCAAACCCCAGACACAGGACATTTACTTCCTTTTACAATAAACTAAGGCCTAGAAAGCCCTGGTGATCTAGTGGTTAAGATTCGGTGCTCTCACTGCCATGGCCCGGCCTGGGTTCATTTCCTAGTCAGGGAACCACACCACCCCCTGTCAGTTGTCATACTGTGGTGGCAGAAAGGCCTTCATTACCTAGTTATTTCAGCTCCCACTTTTGAGCCGAGGGAACTGAGACATCTCCATCTCCAACCTCCAGAAAGTAGAAATCCCAGAGTATCTTAAAGAACAAAAGTTATAACAATCACGGGTCCAGAAATGCCACCCCTTTGAACTGATACAGAAGTCTCTTTGTTGGCACCCACAAAAGGTCCTGAGAAGTACAGTCTGTACCCTGGAGTCACTAGGGTCAAGGATGTAACTAAAGAGAAGGCTGCACGTAGAATGTGAGGAGGTGTTCAGGGCAGGCTTCATGGGAGCTGACAGGGAACGGCATTTTGGCTCTGACGGGAGGGAGGAGACCCAGAAGACTGGTGACAAAGGTGACAAGACACATGCACAGATAATAATGTAAACTCATACCACACTCTGTTGTACAAGGATGACAACAATAGAGAAGAGACTGTTTTGTTTCTCATTTTTAGAAACAGTAGAGAAATTGCCTCTAACAAGGTGGAGGAAGAAGTTTTTATGCCTAACCAGATTTCTCAGGGATGAAGATTTATAGTTCTCTTCCATGGGCACCAGGAAGTTAAGTCACAGTAGATATGATCCATTTTTTAGAGAACTATATCTCAGCTCAGGGTGAGATCTCAGTGATGTTTCAAAAAAGAAGGAAGGTCTGGCCCAGTGGCGTAGTGGTTAAGTTTACGTGCTCTACTTCAGCAGCTCAGGGTTTGCAGGTTCAGATCCCCGGCGTGGACCTACATACCACTCATCAAGCCATGCTGTGGCAGGCATCTGACATACAAAATAGAGGAAGACTGGCACAGACGTTAGCTCAGCAACAATCTTCCTCACCAAAAAAATAAAGAAGGAAGGAAGTGGAGACTGTGTGCTACATGTGTGTCAACTCTGAATCTTTAGCTACTTCGTACCCAGGATTTAATGAAAGGTGCAAAAAAAGTCAAGTAAATAGGTATTATTATATATCAAAGGCTTTATATTTTAACTCACTCAATTAACTTTCTATTGTATACTGAATATGTGCCAAGTCACTGGGATCACCAAGAAGACATAGTCTTTGCCTTCATGATGCTCACAGACTAGAAGAGAAGCTCTGACATGTACCCAAGGAACTACACAATAGTGTGGAAAGGAATCAACACTGCAGAAGGGTTCAGAGGACCAGAGGAAGGAAAGACTTTTCTCAGCAGAGAAGGACCGAGAATAACTTTATTGGGAGAATTACAATCTAATTATTTGTGAATATAAAAAGTTAATGTTCTTTGGGAAGATATTACAAGATTCTTTCAAGTTGTTGACTTTTGTTTTTAATGAGTAATCTAATTATTGTTAGTATTATATTACTGATAAAGAACTGACTATTGAACAATGTTTTTTATAGTTCTTAGCTTACCCATAATATACCATTTGCTAATAGTTAAGTCATGAAACCACAAATTTAACAAAATACATTACATTCTTAAGTGGTCACTGAAGACACATTCTCCGCCTCTCCAAAATGTTTAAATTCTAAGTTTGTACATCTGTTGTGTGCTTTAAAGACAATGTAAATACATAAAAATCTCAAAAATATATTGGAAAATGGCATAACCAAAGCTTCATTTGGGAAGCTGTCCCCTAAATTTGCTGGGTGAGTTTAAATTCAATCAATATTAACCTGTGCAAATAAAAAGAGCTCTGTTTTTCCAGTTTAAGAACTGTGGCTCTGCTTTCAAAAGAATAATGAGAACTCTGAGCCATTCTATCTTTATGACATTACATGAAAGAGTTTGGAGTCCTGTACCTATGTCCAAGACACAGCACTTTCGTTTGAACTGTTGTTTTTAAAGAAATCCTCAGAGGGTTTCAAAACTGATACTTTCAGATCTCAAGACTAAGAGCCATTGATTAAAAATTTTAATCATATTTATAGATAACTGGGCTTTAAGGTAGGGGCTCAATATGATTTAGTGGATAGAAAATTAGTATGGGAATCAAGAAACCTGAGTTTCAGTCCTGACTTTGCCAGGATTGAGCCACTTTTTCCCCAAGCCTCAGTTTTTCCCGGTAACACAAAGAAGCTGAAAATGACTTCCAAAGTCCCTTCTGACCATTTTTGGTGCTGGCAAGCTAGTAACTTTGCCAATTGTGAATTGGCAGAAGAATTTTTTCTGAGAAATTATTGTTTGAACTGTCAGAGCTGAGGCACATTTCCAACACGAATTTGAAGGCTGACTTAATCACTCCCACCCCTTAGAGCCTCTAGCACTTGTTAACATCTCTGTTACGGCATTTACCGTAGTGCGTCTTGAACAGTGGTGCCTTTCTTCCACGCTAGTGTGAAAAGTTTGCAAGGTCAGAAACTGTCCCTTATTCAGTGTTTTGCCGTGTCCAGCAATGCATGTCTCAGGGTGAGTGTCCAATGGATGGCAGGGTAGTGGAAGAATAAATGAATTAGTATGTCAAGGCAACGTTCAAAAATTGTCTAAACACGATCTTGATGGTTCTCTTAACCTTGCAACTCTTTTAAGGTATTTACATGCTGTTTTCTCATGGGAAGACTATTTTAATGACCTTGATGTCTGACAACCTAAGTATACTGGATAAACAGAGGAAGCCAGCCAGGGCACTGCTGAGAATTCCTCAAGATACTATCTCTAGGACCTCTGAGCTGAGATTATCTTTCTGCAAGATTATTTAGTATCTTTTAAAAGTAAAGGGACTTCTAAGTAAAGATGGGGAGATTGAACACAGGCTTTTACTTTCATTTCTACCTGAAACACCGTTAAAAGTAAAATAAATGTGTGTGTGAGAGAGAGAGAGAGAGGGAGAAATCCATAAAGATGGATCAAAAGGAAGAGAAGACAACAACCAAATTTTAGAAAGGGGAAACCAGCTGGTGAAGATATAAAGGATTTAGCAGACCTGAGAAAGCTGAATTCTAAGTTAGCAGTGGTGAAAGACAATAAGCAACCTAACTTCCACTGCAAAATCTTCCAAAGTTTAGACAGTGGTAGCACCAGGTTTGCCTAGAAGTAGAGTGAAGGGAAAAGGGATAAAATATGTGAGATTGGTGGAAAGTTTGTTTTTAAGAAGGTATTATAACCTCAAACCCTCTCCTTAACATTGAGTATCTAGACAACTGCCCTCCTCAATCTCAATAGAAGACTGGAGATTTATTCGTTGTAGAGGATAGAACAGAAGCTATCTCTATAATGGGCAGAGTGAGTACTTCATTGGAAACCGGGAGATTAAACGAATATTTATACACTGATTTCTGAGACACACAGAATCCTGGCAGCCAGGTCTTTACCATCCAGGCAGGAGAAAGAGTCTTCTCTGAGCAATCTTGCAAACAATAAGAGGTAAGACCTAAAGATACTGATATCAGGAATTTCACAGTGAAAATCATACCAAGATCACCCAATAATTAAGATCACTATCAATAAGCCCTACCCATGTGTGTACACAGAGCTTCCAGTCACCTTTTTAGCCCCCCCACCTCCACTGAAATATGAACAGGCAAACAATTATAAAAAATATGCAGAGGGGCCAGCCCGTGGCTTAGCGGTTAAGCGCGCACGCTCTGCTACTGGCAGCCAGGGTTCGCATCCCGGGTGCGCACCGACGCACCACTTGTCCGGCCATGCTGAGGTGGCATCCCACATACAGCAACTAGAAGGATGTGCAACTACGACATACAACTATCTACTGGGGCTTTGGGGGGCGGGGGGAGGAGGAGGATTGGCAATAGATGTTAGCTCAGGGCCGGTCTTCCTTAGCAAAAATAGGAGGATTGGCATATATGTTAGCTCAGGGCTGATCTTCCTCACACACACACACAAAAAAATATGCAGAAAGTCTCTAATGTGAAAGATAGAAATCAAAACAAACAATCTGAGGAAAAAGCTTACTGGAAACAAAGGCTGTGGAATGAGATGAAAACTTCTAAAATATATATCATTAATATTCTCAGCAAAGCATTAGAAAACATTATCTCAGTGAAACAAGACAGCATAAGATAAAATCAAACATTCAAAGAAAACCAACAAATAAGGATCTTGGAAACAAAAAGTCTGATATCAGAAATTAAAAACAAAACCTAACAGGAGCCAGCCTGGTGGCGCAAGCTGTTGAGTGTGCGCGCTCCGCTGCCGCGGCCCCGGGTTCGCTGATTTGGATCCCGGGCCCGCGCTGACACACCGCTTGTCAAGCCATGCTGTGGCGGCGTCCCATATAAAGTGGAGGAAGATGGGCATGGATGTTAGCCCACGGCCAGTCTTCCTCAGCAAAAAGAGGAGGATTGGCAGATGTTAGCTCAGGGCTGATCTTCCTCACAAAAAGAAAAAAAAAAAAAAAACCTAACAGAAAGACTAGAGGATACCGTTGAGCCTATCACCTAGAAAATAGGGGAAAAGGGCAACAGAGATGGAAAATAGAAAATAAATCATATAAAAACAAAAACATAAAGAAATAAATTCAAGATATCAATAACTAAGCAACAAGATTTCCAAAAAACTGTAACCAAATAGCAACAAGGAAAGAAGAAACTGAGAATAGGAAATCATTAAGAAAAAAATTCAGGAAAATTTTCTAGAGGTAAAGAATATGAGTTTCCACCTTAAAGAAGCCCACGAAGTACCCAGCATAATGCGTGAAAATGAAACCAGGACAAGGCAAATCTTTATAAATTTTCAGAATTCTGGGAAAAAGAATAGATCCTACCAATTTCCAAAGAGAAAAACATCAGGCATGTTCAGAAAATAAGGACTCAAAATGGCTTCAGATCAGAACAACAAAACTGGGAGGGAGAAGGCATTATAGTGGTGCCATTTAAATTCTGAAGGAAAATTATTTTCAACCTAGAATTCTATACCTAGTCAAATTATTGTTCAAATATGAGGAAAGAATGGAGATATTTCCAGATATGCAAAGGCCCAGAAAATTTAACTACTACACATGCTTTTTTCAGGAAGCTACTGGAAAATGTATTCCACCAAAATAAAGGAATGAACTAAGAAAGAATGCAGAAGATGCAGGAAAACAAGCAATACGAGCAAAGAGCAGAGATTTTCCAGGGTGATGGAAAGGGAGATGCCACGATCAAACCAACGCACAGGGCATAGAAGGAAAAGAGTGTATATAGAACCAAGTCAGAAGGTTCTGAGAGAGACTATTTCAAGAAGATGAACTTGACAAAATATCTGTGCATCTGACTGTCTTGAGATGAGATTCAGAACTCTGCCAGAGACTTGGAGTTAAACAGTGAAAAGTATGTAGAAAGCTAAGCAAGTCTAAAACAAGAGAACTATCAAACACAGAAAAAACAAAATCTTAAGAGGAAAGGAAGAGTAATCACGGTTTAACTTGGCTTAGTCCTGAAAAGTATTGACATAGTCATATTAATGTAACTACTAAATACTGATCTAGCCAAAATAACAACGTAACAGCCCTGGCAAGATGGCAGGATGGGAAGGATGCCTGTAGTGGTGAGAATGTGATGATGAGAGAGAGAGGAAAACTTCGTTTGCACAGTGGGACATCAAAAATAGAGCTGAGAAATTGAGAGGCAGTAAGAAGAGATTATTATTTAGAGCATGAAGGTAAATATCAAAAAGAGTTGAAAGGGACTGTCTCTGGAGAGAAAGAAAATTGAGGGAGGGGACAAGGAACTGCTATCTGTGATAATATACTTTCTATAACTGTGACAAAAATAACAAGTAAGAAAAGAAAAAGAAAGGAAGAAATCACCTCAAATTTTATTCATGAGGGATTGTCTTTATAACTCTCTTGCTCTAGAACTATTTCTGAAGGTATGAGTAGCACCGGAAGCTGCAGTGTGTTCCCCGACACTCTCACATCTTTACTAAGACATGATTCAGTGGTCAGTTAAGATCAAAAGAGGTTACTCAGAGAAAAGACAAGGCTGTCTTTGCCATCTGTCTAACTGCTCCTTATGGTTATTAGATGAAAATTGTCTGCTGACCTTCATTTTCAAAATCTTGTTCATAAATCTTTCACCGGCCAGGCTGAGACTGTCTCTGTACAAGGCAGTATTCTAGATTTCAATCATTCATTATAGCTGTCCAGTTGGGCTCAAAGTGTCTTCCTGGAACAGTTTTAAGACTTTGATCCAAAAGCAATATCTTTGTGGGGTTACCATATTTTACAGCTCTATGTTGAATTACAACTAAAGAAAGGCTCAGACTGGCAGTGTGATGCTTGGAATTCATTTAACCAATTAAGCAAACCTGAATCCATTGGTCTCAGCAAAAGCTATGGCTATGATTTTGTACCAGAGGTAAGAATGAGGCAGTTTTGAGATACTTAATGATAGCTACATTTTATTGAGTGCTTACTATATGCCAGGCAGTATGGTACACACTTTCATAAATCTCATTTAATCCTCAAAATAACTCTGTGAATATATACCCTTATCATCTCCATTATATAGGTGAGAAAATCTACAGTTAGGGAGGTTAGGAACCTTGCCCAATATCTTCAGCTAGGAAGTGGACAAAAATCAAAACCAGAAATGGGTTCAAAAACTGCTCTTTTTAGTTTCTCTATCTTATCTAAAGAAAGTTAGCCAGAATGTCAAAATATACCGTTGAAAGAGTGATGGTAAGGTTGAAGACAAACATATTTCTTACATGAGTCTTCATACACTTAAGAATAAGAGCGTTTGAGGAACTTCATATAACCTGGTTGCAAAATGCATGTATCTTAGAACTTGCATAGGTTTTACCCTGCCATTCTAATTCTGAGACTTGATAATAATTTATAGATCTCCAGGGAGCAATTTTTGACCCTGACACATTTCAAAAAGATTTTTTGGACTTTTCTCCTAAAAAACCAATCTGTAAGTTTCAATGCAAAAATTTCAGGGGGTTGAGAGCCAAAAGTGAACAGAAATGAAACTCACTGTTCCATTAAGCCAGGAAGTGTGTCAGCAGCAGAGGTTGGCAGAAGTCATGGAATGAAATACTGGATCACAGCATTTCCTGTGCCCATGGTAGTGTGCTTGTAGGTATGCCTTGCTTTGTACAGTAGATGTTTTCTTGAAAAGCTGGGGAATAATTGAAGCTTTGCAAGTATAATTGTACTCTAAAAGCCTAGGAATCTAATTCTTTTAAAGACGATTATACTAATTAATATTTTTGAAATGTAAGTTACCATCACCTACATGAGGTAATTTGTAACAGGCCTTCACAATTTCCCCCCAATCTTTCTTTCGTGATGCATCATTCATTGTGTCCTTCCCCCAACCCTACCTGCTTCATAAGGGCAGGGACTTTGTCTTGTCACTAGTATATTCAGCACCTAGAACAGTGTCCAGCATAACAAATATTTGCTAAGTGAATGAATTAACCAATCACTTAATCTTTTCCTAGTTGCTACTTCTATATTAATGACTCCCTATCTTTGCACATACTATTCCATCAGCCTGGAATATTTTCCCATGTTTCAGTTCCATTCCTTCTGCAAGACCAAGCTCAAATGCCAGTTCCTTTCTCTGTATTCCCACAGATTATATTTCCATATCTGGTGTAATAACAGAAAGCATAAACCTTGACTTATTCATTGATTCCTGGCCTATAACACCTAGCCAGAGCAATCACACAGAAGATATGATATTAAAAGTAAATTTATGAGTTAATCTAAATTTTCACATGCATTGCCAGCTGCCATCTCTTCCTAGGCTTCTGTTTGTGTCTGTCTTCAGAAGCTAGTCTCTAAGGTCAGAAACTGTGTCTTTTTATCATTTTCAATCCCAATGACAAGCAATGTGCATGACACAGATAAATGGATACATCTAAACATGTATTATTTGTATGCATGTATCATTTGTATACATTATTAATAATATCTTTGTATTAATTAACCAACCAGTGTGGTTGTGGGTAACACTGGTGTGATCTTCTAGATGTGATTTTGTTTACTCTTTTACTCTATGGAGTTCCCTCATGAGAGTGTTACCCCCTGATCCCTTATTCTGACATTCCTCAGTAATTGGAAAACTGTACATTTATTTTGAGATACAATACCCAAGTACGGGAGAATCTTAGACTAGGTTGTCTACACCAGTGGTTCTCAAAGTGTGATCCCTAGGCTAGCACCATCAGCATCCCCTAGGAAGTTGTTAGAAATGCAAACTCTCAGGCCCACCCCAGACCCACTGAATCAGAAACTATGGAACTGAGACCCCATAAATCTATGTTTTAACAAGCCTACAAGTTATTATGATGCATACTTAAGTTTGAAAACCCCTGGCCGGGTACAACTGGGCAGAAAGTTGTTCTCACTATTCTGACGTGTACAGTGAATGTTTCCTAGACCTAACCAACAATGTCAACATTCCTATCACAACAGTCAAGTTCTCTCTCCTGAGGGAACTGGATTTCATTTTAGGCCAGACAATGCGAACAACTTAGAAAATTTCTGATCAAAAAGATCAGTGGATTAACCAATTGATGTCACTACTCTAATTTTTATAGTGTGACTTAAACCAGTATGTCTTAAAAAACACTGTTTTAAACCATATACCATAGCCGCATGGCATTCTGGTGGTTCCAACCAGAGAAAAATGAGTGAACTAGAACTAGGCAAGATGAAGGAGAAAACTAATGACAGCAGCAAGGGTCAGTAGTCTAAAGAAAACTATGAAGAAATGGCAACAGTCTAGGCCAATCACAGCTGGTGTCAAAGTGGGAGGAGGGGCAAGGACAGGGGAAGGAAGGAATATGGTGCTAAGAGTAAGAAAGGCAGCAGCTTCCAGCATCAAGCTGGAATCTTGTCCTGCATCAGGAATGTTCACATATGGTGGTGTGAAGGATAACAAAACTTGCATCTAGAGCTATGCAAAGGGACTAACATGATAGTGGGGAGTTTAAGGCAAGAAGTCAGCCCCATACAAGAATAGAGGAAGCAGTAAACCTAAGGGTCAGATAACAACCACAAGAGCAGCAGCTGTTATTATTGAGTACTGATTTTATGCTTGGTTCTTTATATATCTTTCTTTATTTGTCCTATTAATCTTGAAAGAGCCATTGGACAAATGCAGAGGCAAAGACACAGAGATATATCTTGCCCAAGCCACAGGGATTAACGAATTGCTAGTTGGGTGTCTGACTTCCAGTCTTGTAATCTTTCTATCATTCACTGAGCTTCCCAGATAAGCAGGACAGCTAGTCCAAGTGAGATGAGAAAAGGCAGTTGCAACCCCACGCTTACTTAAGCCCCTGCGGTTGGAAGCCAACCTAAGGCAAAGGAGAGCAGTGGGCTCTTTCTCACGCTCACCTGACAGCAGGTAGGAGCGCCTAAGGATTCCCCAAATCTGGCTCTCAGTGACCCAGGCCTTGGGTGAGACTGAGCCTGCAGAGATCAGGCATCCAGAAAGTTAATAAAATGTGCACATTTCATGTGTGTGTACACAGCTGGACTAGTTTTTCAATAACAAAGGTAGGTTGATTGAGTGACCAGCCTAGAGCAAATTTTGCCTTAGATGTTCAGTCATGGTTAAGCCCACAGACTCTGAAGCCAGTCTGCCACTTACTCGTTGTGTGATCTAGACAAGTTACTTCATGTCTCTAGGCCCGGGTTTTCCACTCCCTAAAATAGGCCTGCCTTAATGGATTGTTATGGAGATTTAAAGAGTCCACACATGAAAACACAGGGCTTGGTCTGTAGTAAAAGCTACATAAGCATTATTTAAAAAGACTCAGTTATCTCCTCAAATATCCTTTCAAAATCTCGTATGAATAAAGCATGAAACCATGAAGCATGAAGAGATTTGCTTGGGTTCACTTTAAATAGATCTGTTTAAAAGTTTATAAGTGTGCCCACTACCTAGTGTATGTATGCTTTATTAAAAAAACTTAAATATTGATGGAAGACTTGAAAAAGGAAAACAATCCATTCATAATCCAATCATCATTACCCAAATAGTGCTACTTTTTGCCTATTACCATCTGTTCTTTGTCCGTGGACATACAAATTTTACATTAGTGTAATCAGTACATATATTCACATCATTATTTTTTATAACTATCATCATATTACAAGTATTTCTGATTATAACTCATGTTCATAAACATGTTAATAGCTGTTAAATATTCCACTCCATCACTGTATTTTATTCTTTGCACAATCAAGAAATTCAGCTTATTAACCACACAAGTCTTAGATTTTGGATAACTTTCATCTGGAAGCAAAAAATGCTTCTTCTATCTAAAATGATCAGTAGCCAATCAAACATCCGAAGAGGTACTTATTGGTTTTTAAATTGTTTGATGACAATGAAGGACTGAGTGCAATTATTTTTGAATAATATATTACTAGTGATTGAGAACTAAAAGAAAATTAAATTTCCTTTCTATAATGTCAGGAAAACACTCAGCACTGGGATTCCTTGGCATTATTCTGTTTGTTTTTCCTTTTTAGCAGGGAGATGCTGGTTAGGGTTGGGAGAGAGGAGAAGACCATATCCACCAAATCAACATCACAAATGACCGATGTATGAATAAACTAATCTTAATTGTAAGGAAGACACATGTAAGGGTGAATAAATGTTACAAAAACATAAGGTACAATCTGCTGAGCAAAAATGCCACTGAATCGGCCAAAGAAATAGGAGAGACCAAGGCACCAACTATAAATCCTTAAATAGAACATATCCACTGTAGTCCCTACATAAACACCTCACAAATGCTGGTTCTTACAATCCCAGAGATGAAAAGAATCCTGCCTCTAATCCACCCTTGTTTCACAGATGAAGAAATAAGGACAGAGACAGGAAGTGACCAGCTCAAACTCACACGATGAGTTGGGGTAGGAATTAGGATTCAAATCCGAGCTGGGGTCTTTTCCACAAGGCCACTGCAGCCACACATCAGTTCAGATGTACCTGGGCCTATATGTGGTCACAATCATGCAATCTACAAACTCCACCCACGTAGCAATTTTCCCCAGTCTTAGTGCTTTCTCACCTTAAACCAAATTAATTGCTCAACTCAGTTATAGACCCAACAACTTCAGTCACACAACTCACGGCATTAAAAACCTAGCTCAAACCTACAATGGGTTCTTAAAAATTAATGTGGCAATTATGACACCCTGAATAGAGGAACTAGAACTTGAACCTGGTTTTCTAGCATCTAGTCTAATAATAGTTTTATTTCATCAGAACATGCACCATGTTTTCTATACCTCAGTGAATTACCCCAATATACAATCTCATCATCCCACCGGGATGCATACCCCAGTTGGAAAAGTTCACCCTTAGGGAATCTAACACATGGTAGGTACTCAATAAATACTGCTTATTAAATAAATCAACCAATCATCCTGTTTTAAAATTGCTTTGGTTGTCTCCCTCGCCTCAGTATTATCGAGGGTTCTGCTATATTTGCATTATCGGCTTGCTTTTTATGCTGATGCTGATGCAAAGTCCATAGCCGAAAAGTACCCCTGTCATCTCATTTTGGATTATTGGTAGGCTTGCAAATAAAGCGTGGTTTACATGGCAACCTTCTCTTGACACATAGCAGATATTTCTCCTTTAAATATCAGAAGAGAGAAAGAAGTAAACCAAATTCTAGATTAAATAGTGCTGGCCATGTTAAAAATATTTTGAAATGAAAGAAGTACCTTTGGAGAAAACTGCTTAAATAATCTAATTTTAAACTGTCCAGATCTTCACAATTAGAATGATCATGTAATAAATCTTGTGAAATTCTGTTATTTGTAGAGCATCTAAACTCAATGTAGTACGTGAATGAGAATAAGGGCAAAAATATCTCAACGTTTTTTTGAAGTCAGAAACATACCTAGATTTTTGGTTTCCAAAAAGTTGAAAAGAAATTTCTGAATTTGCCTTGTTGAGGCTGAGGTTTGCTCAGCCTGTTTGAATGTTATCAGTATTTTAGGATTTGAGAAAAACCTGACTGTTTCACCTGGACGATAACTGTAGGAATGAATGGAGGTGGGGAGAGATGGACACGTTATTGGCAGATTGGCATTGCTGCTTCCTCCTGCCTCCTAGTTAGGGGAATCTTTGATGTGTTTAGCTATCTTCTGAATGGCCTCTGAAGGCTTCTGGATATTTTTTCTGCTCTCTAGTCCCTTTGGCTGCTTCTCAGTCTAATGGCCAGTCCACAAACAGGAGAGAAACAAAAACCTAACCACAGAATAGCAGCTTCCCTTCCCTTCTTTTACAGAGTTTAAAGCCCACTTTCAATTATTTATGCTCTCTGAATCACTGCTGGTGGAATTTTGTTTTGGGTAAAAAGCCAGGCAGATGGGCCAGCCCTGTGGCATTAGTGGTTAAGTTCGTGTGCTCCACTGAGGTGGCCCAGGATCTGTGGGTTTGGATCCCGGGCAAGGACCTACACACCGCTCATCAAGCCATGCTGTGACAATGTCCCACATACAAAATAAAGGAAGATTGGCAACAGATGTTAGTTCAAGGGCCAATCATCCTTACCAAAAAAAAAAATAAAAGGAAAAAGAAAAAAAAGCCAGGCAGAGTATATACTTAAAAACAAAAAAAAAGAAAAGATCTGTGGAGGGACAACAGGTGTCCTGTGGAACTTCTGCCAAGGTACCATCAGCTGCATCACAGCAGCAAAATACCATGACCTCCCTGGGTGGGAGTTCCACATTCCCAAAGACAAGGAGATACCAACTGTTTCAAAAATTAACTGGAGAGAAGAAGAAATTAAAATTAGAACTATAGACATAGATCCTGGAAAAAAAATCCACTGTGTTCTGCATGCAAGGATGCTAATGAGGAGATGAGGATGAAGACATTGGAGGAAACGATGTGTCGTCTTAGCCTCAGACACTTGCCATCTATTTATATGTCTATTTTCTATCCCAAGCCTGTAGTACAGGAAGTAGGTCTCTCTTCTACATGTACACTCTCTTTGCACTAAACAGGGTGATAATAAAAGTCAGGGCCCAGGCAGTAAGGGCTCTGTAGTTTTCCTGATAAGGGACATAGGTACATGTTATCATTTCGTATTAACTACCCTGTAGCTTATCTACTGATTTATAATTAAGAATGCACATCATAATCACTTAAGATGCTTCTTAACTATCTGAGTCACATGTACCACAGGGTGCCTGGTGATTCTGATGTGCACCCTGATTAAGAATCTTGTTAGTGGCCAGATTTTACACAGTGTATGTTTTATACCCATCCAAGGTGCAAGACTTGACCCAATGTATCTCCACCCCCACACCCACAAGATGTTATATGACTGCCTCAAAACTGAGTCCAAGCAAAATAGAGACAAATTTAGGTATTCGAGGAGTTACTCTAAAAAATATAGAATGAGCATAAAAGAAATCCCCTTTGGCAAATTGAAGCCTTTGCAGAAGTCAATGGAGAAGATTTGTTGACTGTCTATGCAGTATTCTTGCTGCTAAAACTATAAAGATGGCAAAGGATTAATTTCTCCCCTCCAGGATCTCACAGTCTAGTAAAAAGACAAACACAGCTACTAATGATGAAAAACCATGATTCTTTGTTAGTGCGCTGGAGTCGATTCCAACTCCCAGCGACCCTGTGTCCAGCAGAGCAGAACTCTGCCTGGTCTTCTTGCATCATCCTCTCACCTTCCGGGGCTCTATCAGACAATGCTCCACTGCTATTCACAGGGTTTCCACGGCCAATTTTTTCGGAAGTGTGTAGCCAGGTCCTTCTCTCTAGTCAGTCTTAGTCTGGAAGCTCCGCTGAAACCTGTCCACCATGGGGGACCCTGCTGGTATTTGAAACACCAGTGACATAGCTTTCAGCATCACAGCGACACGCAGCCGCCACAGTGTGACAACCCACAGACAGGGGTGTGGTTCCCTGGCCTGAAACAAGCCTGGGCTGCGGCGGTGAGAGCGCTCAATCTTAACCACTAGACCACCAACATGATTCTAAAGAATGCTACATGCTTTTTCGGTATACGTTTAATTTCATAATCATGATATTATGGTATGGGGCTTGGGTTGGATACAATAGTTCTTATTTTACAGAGAAACAAAAGTAAGACGAGTTGCCTGTGTCAGTCTTTCTGAGTCTCTGTTTCATTATCTATAAAATGCCTAATTGCAGGGTTTTAAGGAAAATTATATACATTAAAAGCCCTTTGAAAAAAATACAAAGTATCTCATGAATGTTCTTTATGGCTGTTAATATGTGACAAATCAGAAAACCCAATATTAACAAATCCAATATACCATTATTGGTCACGTAGTAGACACAGAACACCATACCTAAGAGGATCAGTACTTCAGAAGCTTGAAGATATAAAAGGAAAGGGATAAGGGACGACAGGAGAAAACTAGCTGGCCATCTCCAGACTCATTACTAATGCTAACAAGCCTCATAATAAGTCAGACAATAGGTTACTAGCTGAGTGGCTAGTCAGTGGGAACAGCGTTTATAGAGTAGATCCTTAGCTTGAGTTCAAATGTTCTCCCACACAACCATTTTGTTTAAAGAAACCAAAGAGGGAACAAAAGGCAGGCACCATTGCTGTGGAATGTTAAGTGTCTCTATTGAGGTCATTAATCACTGCAGGACTTTGTATTCTACCCTCCTGGGTAGAATCACTAGAACTCTGAAAGGTGAATGGAGAAGAGACACAATGTTAGAAATCGACAGCTCTTGAGGTCTGTTCATGGCTCCCTAGACTGTAAGCTCCTGCAGGGCAAGCCAATGCACTATTTATATCTCCATCCCCGGCATTTAACGTGCCTAGAACAATGTGGCAACTCAGAAAATATTTTGAATTAAATGAAACGAACTCTCTAATATTTAAGAATCTTGAGATTCAGAGAGGGAAAGTGAATCGTCCAAGGTCACACCATTAGAGCTGGAATAAGAACAGAGATCTCCTATGCCCAATGCCTATCCTATTATGTTATGTGTTTTACTGCATTATATTTTACTTATCCCACCACAATGGTCTCAGAGTTTTAGTTGTTGTGTTTTCTTTAACCTCAAAGTAGCTTTTCTTAAAATCACTTCCCAGCTCTGCTAAACTAGTTACTACATAGGCATTTCTTTTCTCTCCTGCAGGGCGAATCATCCTGTTTCAGAGAAATGACTCTTCTATACCTTAAATATCTTGGTTCATGCCCCTGACTCAACTCTAATGGCTGGTGCGAAACCCAGAACAGAGTTGAATTGTCATTGGGTACACATCTACAGCTCTCTGTAGAGAAAGCAGGCCAGGTTACTGCCGTCTGTGTTCTGGAATCAAACTGATGTTTCTGATAGCCAAACTTCTTTCACCTCTCCCAATTTACAATCTCCGGGATGCACGAACGTGGCATGATAAACTAATTAAGGCTATTCAATTCAACATATATAATCTGAATCCCTACTATGTAAATGAAACTGTTTTATCTGAGGCAGGCACCGCGGTAGCTGCAGGAACGTTAGAGGTGCAGATTATGCCCACAAGAAGGTGAATCTATTAGTGGAGATAGGAGAATGAGATCTTTAAGATCAATAATTGCATCTTAGTTTTCTTTTAGATTCCCATAACTAAGCACATCGGGACCATAGCAGGTACTCAATAAATATCTGTTTAAAGAAAGAACAGAAAAATTACAACGCTGATTGCAAGAAATGCAGTATGTGAGAGACAAACAGGTACTTAGTTCATATAAAGTATGCCAATAAAATATTAATTAGATGGTCAGGAGGGTCAAGGAAGATTTTATGGAGCAAGGGGCATGTCAAATGAATCTCAAAAGAGCTGAGCAGAGACATACGACAACGGGAAGAAGGTAATGCTATATTCACTCTGTTAAGATGTGCCTGGATTTAAGCAGTCTAATATCACATACCATGGGTTAATACCAGGACTTTGACAGGAGCTCAAACGGAACCTACGGAATACGCGTTTAAAGATAATCAGGGGTTGAAAGTAAATGGCTTGAGGAAAAGCAGAAAGAATAACTAAAAGTGAGTCCATTTTCTGACCTGTGAGACAAGCAATTTCTTTTGCATTTTCTTTCCATCTTTCCAAAAGCAACTAAAGACCTATACTATGATCACATATCCAGGAGCTTCCGAATTGATTAGTTAGATGATATCAAATCTACACTGAGGTGCCTGGAGTGGTGTCATTCTTAGATACGATCAGTTCCCTAAGATCTAGACCAGTGTTTCTTAAACTTTAATGTGCATACAAATGACCAACAGATTTTTGTTGAAATTCAAATTTTATTCCGTAAGTCAAGGGTAGGGCCTGAGATTCTGCATTTCTAACAAGTTCCCAGATGATGCCACTGGGGCTTGTCTATGGACCACACCTTGAGTAGCAAGGGCCTAGACCAGTGATTAACACTGGCTATCTATTAGCATCACTTGGGGAGCTTTCTAAAAACACCTATGCCCAGGTCCCACACCAGAACCAATTAAACCAGAATGTCCAGTCGTGTGGCCTAAGCATCTTTATGTTTTAAAAGCTCTACAGGTGTTTCTAATATGCCAGCCTGAGGTGGAGAACCTAGCTAGACAAAGAAAAGAGGTGATATAGGCAGGAGAGAGAAAAAAAGAGAAGAGAGAAAGAGGGAACCTCTTTCCTCACTCTAAATCAATGCTTCTCAAATGTTAATGTGCATACAAATTACCTGGGGATTTTGTTAAAAATGAGATTTTGATTCAATAAACCTGGAGTAAAGATGAAGATTCTGCAGTTCTAAAAACTAGTCTTCAAACCCCGTTTTGATAATCAATAGTCTAAATGAGTGGTTCCTAAACATTGCTGCACCTGGGATCTTTAAAAAATGCCTATGCCTCTCAGCCACCCCAACATCCTGCTATAATTGGTATGAGGTTTGATTAGGCATGAGGACGTTTAGAAAACATGCCAGATGATTCTAATGTGCAGTAAAGTTTGTGAGCCACTGCAAGTCACAGGTTTCTGTCAAAGCTGTTCAGACTGTGCACCAACCCAAATCTTTGAGGTAATATTAATTACCGTGGTGCATAAAGATCACTGAAATTAGATCATGAATTGATTTCTAAGACAACTGATTTATTTTCCTCTCCTCTTTACCCTGGATGACAGGAAGTGATGTAAAGCAATAAGTAAGAAATTTTTTAAAAATGATCCTATTTGTAAATAACTGATGTTCAACTTGCTGGAGACTCTGGACAAGTGCTCTAAGAAAGGTTTTCAAATGCTGGAGGTAACAGGAAGGTTGTCAAATGCTGGCGACAAGATTCAAGATTAATTGGGCCATTAGATTTTTTTTCTGGGATGGAGAACTCTTGAACTCTTAACTGAATCATGCAATAATACTCTGAATCTATCTTAAAAGAGTTTCCAGTAGAAAAAAATAACTATATGTACTTACATTTGAGAATGTCTTCCTAGAATTAGGTTTGAATCTGTAGGGGGAAGAAGTTTGTACATGGCAGCATAAAGCATGAAAGATGCACCAAGTAGAATAGGATACACTCCTCTTAATACACTTTTTTGCTTTTATAATAAAAATTTCAAGTTAGCTACCATTTTTAGCTGTGCCATTTGCATCGACTTAGAAAGTGAGGCCACTGTATATATAGTTACGCATTCTTAATATGATCACTATCTGGCTAATTCAATTTTGTAAAGGAAGTCCAAGAACTAACATGCATAAGGACTTTCATCATGTCCTTTGCCTGAGGTAATTATGGTACCTCTGCAGAACAACCACAACATTGGCTTGGGGCAAAATTCTCCATTGCCTTTGGGTCAGTGCTGTGATTCATGCCTGTATCCCTGCTATCCGGATTGGCATAGAACTTCTGGCCTGATTCTTCTCAGATATATTTCTGAGATTCTTTCTCCTTTCTGAGCTCCCAAGACTGGCAGAATAGATAGAATGCTACTGTTAGCAGTCTGAGATATAAACCACCTGGAACTTTGAGTGACGTGTAGCATACTTTATAGGTAAAGAAGGGAAATAAAAAATTATTGCTAAGAGATACATCTTTTTATGAGGAACCAGGAATTACTGAACAAATTGGAGGCAAAAATGTTACCAAGAACTCTTGCCAAATAACCAAGTTTAATAACCAAATAGCAGGTGTCATCTAAGTACAAAAAAACTGCTTCATAGTAAAATGATACTCTGTCTGTTGTTAAGCTTATGTTCCAGAAATACTTAATTAACTAGAATATTACAGACCCCAGGAGTTAAGACTGGCTTCTCATTTTAAAATGGATTCTACAATAGACTTAATAAATATATGCCTCAGTGCATTTATAGACATGGATTCTCTCATATATGTACATCATTGTTAGTCATGGAAATGCCCATCAGCGAATCATAAGAATCATTTGTCTAAATTGAAAATTGCCAGCTAGTCTGAATCCATGTCGATTCAGTTCTTTTCATACTGTAAATGCTCACCTAGGTTCCAATACTTAACTCTTCTAATTAGATACTTAAAATACTTCATTGAACATAAATCTGCTATCCTTAGACACTCTAGTTTTATTAATCAGCTCAGAAATAGGTAACCCACCACCACTCTCTGATCTGAGCACATTACCACGATGACTGACATTCCTGGTTTAAAAATAAAACCTTGTTTCAAATATAGCTTCTCGAGTTCTGGGTAATGAATATAGTTTCATAAAAGTTGACATCATTTCTTCTGATTTCACCAGAATTAAACACATCCAATATTCCTACTGGATATCTGACCACATCACTCAAGGCTCTTGCAACCTGGTAGGCGTTCTAAGGAGGAGGAGAAGGAGGAGGAAGAAGAGACCTGCATAGATGGAGTGAAACCCAAAGGATATCCAATCTTACAATTTTAATAATCATTTTGTTTATATGTGTTAAATATGCCATCAGAAGTTGATTTTTACAGTTCATTCACCAGTTAGTATGTGTACATTATGCAGATTTGCTTATGAGGAGAATATTAATATATACATGTCCAGAACTAGTAAATGCATCATGCTTGGGGGCCAGGCAGTACTCTGATACACTGTTCTTCTTAGAGGTCAGTTCTAACGCACACTGTTTCAAATAGACCCAATTTCTCTGCTGATATATATTCAAAATGCAGTAGGATGTGGTCATACACACCCAGAAATACCATTTTCATGGGGTGGGGGTGGAGAAATCCAAACATTTTTTTGATAGCAATGCATTATTGGATATCAGATACAAACATGCCTGTCAGCAATCCTAAAGCAAATGAAATATATTTATTTGAGCCCATCCATTCTACAGAAAAGAAATTGCTTTACCAACAAATCTCTCCTCCCCCACCATCTAAAGACTCTCCCCTCCACCCAAAAAGAAAAAAGAAAAACTCATCACACTTCACTACGCAGCTGATGGAGTATTAAACACTGTCTTCCAAGCTGTGGGAGTTAAAAAGAAGTCGCCTTCCTGCCACACTTCCCTGGTGCTGCAATGGACATAGCATCTCCTCCTATCGACCTAGTATGATGCTCGCTCCCCAAGCACTGCAGTCCCCTCGCTGAGGACTGCCCTGGCCACACGCACATGCAGAGAGAAGTCCCCCGATGGGGACAGCAACATACCTTTGCTCTCCATTTCGGTCCCTTTCGAGTGGTGGGAAGTTCAATGGAAGTTGGCCGGAAGATGTGGGCCCGCTTCAGATTCCCAAATCTGGGAAGCCAATCTGATGATTTCGCCGGTACTTCCTTCCTTCCCCTCAGGCTTCCTGAAAGATGGGATTTCTTAAACCTTGAAGCTGCATTCTGCCACCAAAAACACTTAGCAGCAGCAGCAGATTGCCTCTACAGGGGATAGGTTGCGACGCGCATCTGCTATTGAAAGGCATGCATTCGGTGCCCGCTCAGAATTTTTTTGTTTTTTTACCTGAGTCCGGAAGCGGCAAGCAGGAGCTGTCCTCCGAGTGTGGTGCTGCAGGTGTAGTGACAGATCATCCCACTTTGCTCTCTGGATGTACAGCAGATTTGCATGGGCCCTGGGACGCATGCGCAGGACGTCCCTCCTCCCCTTTTCACCGCCTCCCTCTCCCCCGCCCCCTTCGCTTCTCAGGCCAATACAGTCCTCAGTTATCCCCGCTGAAGAGCTGTAGCATTCGGTCACAGGGAAACGCTGCTAAAAATAAACGCCGGACCGGATTTTCCTTTGCAAACTAGAAAATGGATTGGATTGGGATTGTTCATCAGTTCCATACTTTCCGGGATGGATTACGGAAACCATAGAGGAGACTGGGGTCTCGGAGCTGGGTCTGGTTTTATTCAGAAGGCAGAAGGGAGGGGAGAGGAGGAGATTAACAAATCCTATTGAATGGTCACGGTTTGGGGTTCTCTGCCTCGCTGCTGCAGTAACTTTCCAGGTGTATGCTTCCGCCTCCTGTACCTGTTTTCCCCACTGAGTTTATATTTCTCTTTGCATTCTAGTATTTGTCTTGTTTTGTTTTTTCAGGGAGGGGTGGGAGTAGTCCCGGAACTACCAAAGGTTAATATTCTCCCGCTTCTCTGCTGCGCAAACTCGGAGTTTTCCTGCCTCCCTGGGATTCCTTTGGCCTGCGCCTCAAAACTGTTCCATGAACAGGCTCCAAGTCTTCTAAAGTTCTCCAAACAAAGCCACTGGAGACCTTTTGAGGTGCTCTTTTTAGCTTCTTTTCAACAGTCTACCAAGAAGCAGAGTCTCCAAAGGTGGGGAGGCACTTTATTGATAATACATACCTTAAAACTGTATACATAATCATTTTTATGAAGGGGCAGAGAAAGATTATTTTTCCAATATAAAGCTGGAGGGAAGGTCACAAAGCCAAAAATCCCTTGAAGTACTACATCCACATCAGAATATTTTAAAAGCCCACACTAGAACACTCGTGCACTGTTGGTGGGAGTGTACATTGGCGCAGTCACTGTGAAAAACAGCATGGAGGTTCCTCAAAAAATTAAAAATAGAACTACCATCTGATCCAGCAATTCCATTTTTGGGTATTAACCCGAAGAAAACAAAAACACTAATTCAAAAAGATATCTGCACTCATGTTCTTTGCAGCCAATTTACAATAGCCAAGATATGGAAGCAACCTAAGTATCCATCAATAGATGAATTGATAAAGCAAATGTGGTATATATATTTACAACGGAATATTACTGAGTCATAAAAAAGTTTCCACAAATGGAACCCTGCCATTTGTGACAACATGGATGGACCTAGAGGGTATTATGCTAAGTGAAATAAATCAGACAAGAGAAAGACAAATACCATCTGATTTCACTTATATGTGGAATCTAAAAAACAAAACAAATGAACAAACAAAACAAAACAGAAACAGACATAAATACAGAGAACAAACTAGTGGTCACCAGAGAGGAGGAAGGGTTGGGGGATGAGTGAAATAGGTGAAGGGGATCAAGAGGTACAAATTACCAGTTATAAAGTAAATGTCACAGGGAGGTAATGTACAGCATGGGGAATATAATCAATAATATTGTAATAACTTTGTAGGGTGACAGATGGTTACTAATCTTATCATGGTGGTCATTTTGTAATGTATATAAAGGTTCAATCACTATGTTGTACACCTGAAACTAACATAATATTGTATGTTAACTATACTTTAATAAAAAATAAAGAAAAAAGAAAAAAACCCGCACTGTATTCAGTTTATCTGCAAAATTTTTAATAGGAAAAAAGTGCGTATATATTACCTTTTTTTTTTAATAGTCCAAATTCTCCTGAGGAAATATTCTCTCCTTGAGAATAATAGTCTTATTCTCAGGCATAAAAACAAATCTAGAAAATGCTGTTATCTGGAATGGCTAAGGAGAGAGAGGTGCAGATTAATCACACATTCCAGGTTACACAAAGATCCCTCCACAGTAGACTTCTAATCCCAATTTTCAAAACATTGAAATACAATAAAATGTACTCCCAACAAGAAACCTGAGGCAGACTATAATTCAATCTTCTGATTCAGAAAGCATCCTGAATAAGGGATTTTCCAATGCCTTAGGGCCATGATTACAAATATTAATCAGGATGGTTCAGCCAGAGATGGACATTTATTAGTGGAGGACTCCCCTTGATGGACTGCCACTGCTCAGCAAAGCCCATCTCCCTTCAGTCCTGGGGAATTAAAACACTCAAGTACGGGATTACAGAGGCCGCAACCTCCTTGGGTCTACTAACCTTTAGGCTCTCCTATTGCATGCCCAAGTAAATATTTGGAAAAATCACAAAACTCAGAATTTCTTTAAAATTTTACAGGGTTAGGATGTTGGCTAAGGGTAAGAGTAGAGTTGTTCCTTAAGAAAAATAGCCTATTGTATTGGGATAAATAATTTCTGCTCCTAACACTGCACCCCATTACATGCTCTTTTTCTCTTGAACGTTTTAGAAAAGAAGATACCTTTAAAGTCCATCTATATACACCTTTAATATTTATTATTTTACAAGTGGAGAGGCAGGGAGGGTACTTGACTTGACGAGAGTCACACAGTGGAGTGGAACGAGGCTCAGAACTAAGGGTCCTGCCTCACAGGCAGAGGGGATCCATCTACACAAGGATGATTTCTGATATAACTGCCTTCCCATTATCTACAGTGAACGGGAACAAGGAGAACTTCCTAGTTCATGAATTTTCATTATTTTTATTAATAATTTTAAAAACCCAGATGCTTTATTAAATAGAAAATAAATCAAACTTAATGCAAAATCTGTGGTCTGAAATTCAAGATCTTTCTTTTAGTATCTGGATCCAAACTATCCTTCAAGTCTTCTCCAAGCTTAACTCCTAGACAATACTTGCCGTTATCCTAAGCAAACTTCAAGATTGTCCTTCTCCATATCTTTACTTACATAGTCATCCTTGGAATATCTTCACCTTGTTACACCACCAACACAAACGGCTGCATATCCAAATCTTATATTTTCCTCGAGATTCAACTAAAATTCCATCTCACTCCTACAGTCTTCTCTGATCTTTTCAATCTCAAAATATTCTCTATTAGAAACAGCAAAGTTGCTATATCTTTACCTCCCTTATATCACTTATTACCTTCTATATTGTATTAGAATTATTTATGTGCATATCTCATTCCTGTTCCTCATCCTTGCTAAAAAATGGGCTCCTGCTTCATCTTTGTAGTGTATAGAGTGTTTTGAATATAGGAAACACTAATAAATGTTTGATGAATTAATAATGTTCAGTATACACATTTTTGTATGACATTGTCTACACAATATGACATTGACTATGGGCACTATGATAACAAATAATGATGATAATATTAACACTAGTAGCTAACACCACTAAGAGCTTATTATGTGCCAGCCTATTTATAAGAATTATAAATGTTGTCATCAATTTACAAATGTTTTAATCTAATCTTCATAAAACTCTATGAGATTAGTACTATTCCTATCTGTATTTTAAAGATGAGCAATCAGACACAAAGAGAGGTTAAAATGTGAATAAAACATGATCTCTGGCCTACGGAAGCATAAAGCTTATTAAAGGTGATAGACACCATAAATAATTTTTAAAAATATGGTAAGGTATAAGATAGCGATCATCACAGGTGGAGTGGGAGCACAGAAGAGATTGGGCAATTAGTCAGGCTGTAGGTTTTAGAATTAGAGGCTGGAAGCCTTCAAGTTTCTCCCTCTTTTTTTAAAAAGACAAGGTTCTAAACCATACCCTCCCCCCTTCACCCTGGCGAAGTAGGAGAGGATTTAAGGGCAGAATTGCTTCATGAAAGTGTTAATAAGAAATCATTTGACCTAGTTATGATGATCTTTCCTGATGATGAACTTGGAAAAGGGGAAATAGACAAGTAGCCTGGTAATTTACTATTTCAAAATGCCAATAATTAGGTAGGACTAGGTCCTTCTTATTTGGGGTGCCCCCTTTCACCATCAAAAACTATCCTAGTTTGGACAATAAATTATATGGCTATATTACTTATACTACACAGTTGAATGAGAGTAGCACCACCAACAAGGGCACTTCAGCCTAACTCTGGTTCATCCATGTAAATGATTGGCTGCATGTGCATATTCAGATTATCTAGCTTTGGTTCCTACTAGAATGGACAGAAATAATATAAATGATTGGGATTAATTAACAGCAGTGTATTATATTATAATTAACAATTTAAAGAGCCTTGCTAGTATGTCAAATCAATTACCAGCCCACATAGATTTTTTTCCATAGACTCATTCTGTTCTTCCAGAAATGCTGAATATAAATTGAGGGGAATTTGTGATCTTTTCTTTGTGTCCAATTATTTTCTTACTCTTTATCTTTTATAGCTGGATGATCTGTTATAAAAAGTAACAATTGACCATTTAGAACTCTTTTTGGTGATGATACTGAGGTCAACTCACCACTACAAATGAGTTTACACTGTAAGATGGAACAGGTCTCTGTGAACTCACAGTCTCTGTGGAGGGTGTCAATTCCAAAATATCACCAGAATGTTAAGCTCCACAAAGACAAAGACCATGTCTATTTGTTCACCATCGTATCTCCAGCAGCTGGAATAGTGTGTGGAACTTAGAAGATTGTATTTAATACCTGATAAGTAAATGAATGACTTGAATGAAATAAAGCTTTTCCCATGGCCACAAATGCACTTCACTTGGCAAATGAGAGGCGTCAATCAGCTATCTTGATGGCTCTTTATGATGTTAAACAGGATTATACGTGACCTGTAAGAGGTAGCAAGATCATCACTCATGAAGCAGTTAACAAATGCTCAGTGTATACTCTTGGGCAAAGATAATAATAATAATAGATAATAATAATCAGATAATAAAAAGATAATAATCAGATAATATAGAGATAATAACAATCAGACCTAGGTTCAAATATCTCTTAGGCAAGCTAAGAGGTGGGCCATGTCTTCACAAAGAGTCTAGGAGGCTGGAAGAAATTAGTTGTAGAAGAAGGAAAAATAAAGTAGATGACAAAAATGTCAAAGGACAAAAAGATGATGAGTCAATGTGGCAAAGCCATGTAAAAATGACAGTGTTCTAGGCATTAGGTAGTGGCCCTCAGACAGCAAAGATATCTTGATTACCTAGTATGGGCTAGGTTTTCATTCTTATCCTTGGGTGAAGGTAAAATAGACTTTCTAAGAAGAAAATGGCAAGTGATAAAGTTTCAATAGAAACGATGCAGGTTGCAGGTCTGCAACGGAGGTAAAGAACAGTTTGTGAAAGAGAGGAAAGGGAGAAGAGGATGCAGGTCATCTGCGTGCATTTGGCCAAGGACTCATCTGTCCACATGGTTTAACAGTGATTTCTCTGGAGGATATTATAAGTCTGAAGAGACTTGCAGAGTGGTGAGGCAGAGTAATGAGGCATGGGTAAGGCATCTGGAGGCCAACTGACAAACATTTTTGACATTTCTTGTTAAGGACTTGGTCCACTTGACAATATTAGAGATTTATACACAAGCTATCAACTGACAATTTCAAGGCCCATCTGTTACACTGGCATAATGCCCACTTAAAATGGGGTAGGCCAATCTCATTAATGTTTAGGTCCCAAGTAGACACAGATTGAAATAATCAGTCCAAACAATACTGAGAAATAACACTTTTCAACTGACTGCCACTTTTCACCCTGGGGATAAGAAATAACATGGCAAAACGACATGCAAAAGTAATTTCTTGAATCTAGTTAGGATTATTATGAAGACCAATCCAATTATTGAGTTTTGGTGATAAGAGTAGACCAAATGTATGTCAATTTTTAGTCTAAAGGTGCACCATAAAAATGTTGCCTCAAAAGAATGTAGACATTTGCAGTAAACTCATTTCCTCACCCTATACTCCAATCCCCCAAAATTCCAAATACATGGATGCTTGATATTTTTTTCTGGTAAAAATAGCACAGGAATAAGTAGTCCTAAAAAGTCAACAGATATAACCAAAGTCTGTCATTAATTCATTGAATAAATGTTTGTTGAGAATTGCCAGGTACTATTTTAGATGTTGAGGTATACACATCGTAGTTTCAAGCTGGAAGAAGAAACTTCATAAATCCTGTAGTCCAAACATTTATTATATGAAAGTGAAAAGTGAATTGAGGTCCAAAGTGGGGAAAAAACAACTTTTCCCAAGTCAAGTGGCAAGTTACAGACAAGATTAGAAGTTAAGTTTACTGATGCCCCATTTCACTACAGCTTTCTCCATAACGGTATGCACATTTGTGTGTATTCTTTGGTTGGAGGACTTGTCCTATTTGTACTACACTGCAGACTGTTATTTCAGAACCCTATTCATTTCACTTGGTAAACACAACCAGAAGTTCTTGTTGAAGGGCTAGAAAGTGGTAACTATACTAAATGTGTTGCCAGCAATAAACAATCTCCATGATGTGTTCTACATGATACCTGATCGATGTGGCACAAGTGTATCATTTGTGGGACCAATAACAACAAGGATTTCTTTCATTACCAGTGCTCTTACTTGGTGAAAATCTTTCTGGTTTATGTTTATATTCAAATCCCAATTCACCTAGCTGCTGTGGCTACCTAGGCAAAGTAAAATACAGAAAGGAAGCAATTAGCCACATTTAGTACCAAAAACCCTGCTATTAAAAAGGGAGGAAAAGATTAATGAGTAATTTCAGCCAACTAAAATTAAATAAGAGCAAAAGAATACAAGAGCATAATGGATCCCACGGGTGTATTAACCCAAGGGCATTATTAACAGAGACTTAGAGATTCATAACCAATTCCTATAATACTGACACTCTACAATTTACCAAAAAAAAAAAAAAAAAAAAAAAAAAAGTCAAATGGATTTGTATATTTTCTATCTTTAAAAAAGTATTTTCCGGGGCCGGCCCCGTGGCTTAGCAGTTAAGTGTGCCCGCTCCGCTACTGGCAGCCCGGGTTCGGATCCCGGCACGCACCGACGTACGGCTTCTCCGGCCATGCTGAGGCTGTGTCCCACATACAGCAACTAGAAGGATGTGCAGCTATGACATACAACTATCTACAACATACAACTATCTGGAAAAAAGTATTTTCCAGAATATTTTACATTGTATTTTTTTCCTCTTTAATCATTTTACTCTACTGAGATGACTCTACTGGACTAGCTGCTAAGGAAGCAAAGCCAGGGTTTTGTCAGAGGTGGAAACAAGACTGCTGCTCTGCACAGAGGTTCTCTTGTATGCTGATTTCTAGGCCCTGAGGTTGTAAGACCGTGATGCTGCCGATGCTCCCAGGCCCTCTCTCAGTCACCTAAAGCCTGTCTCAATTTAAAATATCTATTGCTTTTCAGCTGATTTTAAATTTATGTCTATGTATTATGACTGGGAAACCTCTCATTCAGCCTACCTAATCCCTTCCAAATTCATTTAATAAACATTTTTTCCTTCTCTCTGGAGAATTGCAAGGGGCATTAATAATTCATAATTAATAGCTGTTATAAGAAGGATATTAGGAAGAGTTGAGACTTAATCCTCGTTTCTTCCTCTACAAAGGAAAGGATTTGGACAAAACAGTCTGTAAGGTCCCTTCTAGTCCTAATGCTGGAAGTTTCTGTGTGCAGACCACAGCATCACTCCTTGTTAGAGAGCATGCTAGCCCTTGGCTATCACACAAGGTGTCACATTCCTTTTGGTATCAATGTCAGAGCTCAAAGGGCCACTAGGGCTCCTCTAGCCCAACTCCCTCAGTTTATATATATGAGAAACCTGAGGCCTATGGAGGGGGAGGATCTTGGATCTGAACTTGGAATTGCTTGAATCCAAAGTCAGTCCTTTTTAATAATGTGTATTTTTTATTTTTTATAATTTTATTTATTTATTTTTCGCCCAAAGCCCCAGTAGATAGTTGTATGTCATAGTTGCACATCCTTCTAGTTGCTGTATGTGGGACACGGCCTCAGCATGGCCAGAGAAGCGATGCGTCGGTGCGCGCCGGGGATCCGAACCCGGGCCGCCAGCAGCGGAGCGCGCGCACTTAACTGCTAAGCCACAGGGCCGGCCCCAAAGTCAGTCCTTTTAACCGTTATCTTTCTGTCTCTTTATCACCTGTCCATTCCCAATGTTGATGAAGTACATAGTACTTGAGTACAAAACAGAGAATAGGTTGAAGTGAAGAAAGAGTAGTCAGCTAAGCCCCATTAATGCCATTCAGCCACTGAATGAAGAGTTACAAATCCCATCAAAATGATCTCCTTCTATCTGCCTCACTGCCCCTTTCTCTCCTACATCTTTTCCCTTTTTTTCTTTTTCACCCCCTACATCATACTAACAATCCAAGTTGGCAGATGAATCCAGGCTATAATAAATAAAGGAGGGAAATTCCATTTCATAGAGCTACAGGATTGGATGGAACCTTTGGGCTCACTCTTTCTCAGCCTAGGAAACTTACTTACTCTTCAAAATCCAGTTAAAACTTTCCCTGAGAAAACTTCTCTGAATCTTCAAAGTATTTTCAGTACTTTTTTTTTTTTTTTTTTTTTTGCTGAGGAAGATTTGCCCTGAGCCAACATCTGTGCCAATCATCCTCTATTTTCTGGTATGTGGGACACCACCACACCATGGCTGGTGAGTGGAGTAGGTCTGCACCCGGGATTTGAACCCGCAAACCTGGCTGCCAAAGTGGAGCATGTGGAACTGTAACCACTTGGCCATGGGGCCAGGCCCATGTTTTCAGTATTTTTAATTCATGTCTATCATTTATTTATATGTCTGTCTGTCTATAAAGGTGGGGTATTCCTATCAGATAACATAGTGCCCAGCACATAGTAGGCATAGAGTAATTATATTCTGAATTCATTAATAAGTCAATCATAAATCAATTCAGTTGACTCATTCATTCATTATATCCCAGGAGCAAATAAAAGCGAGCTTTGAATAGCAGGGCTTGTTCTAAACTGTGTATACTACTGCTTCCCTCAATATAGCCCATCAACCTGCTTTATTCTTGCTCTTTTCTTTCTGAATCTCCAGGTTGGAGAAACAAAGTTCTCCACTTAGTCATTCTTAGACTTGAGCTTTCTTCACCCTTTATTTCTTTTCCCTCTGGCCTTGGGATTTCCCATCTCCCTAACTGCCCACCTTCTCCCCACTACCACCGACAGACAGACAGACACACACACACACACACACACAGAGTGCTCATCAACAATCTCCCTGCTTGGCTTCACAGACTTCCATGAGCTGAACCAGCATCCTGACTCAGTCCAGGAAAGAAGGAATGATTTGAACAAAGTAAAGCACAAAAGACAAACATTTCATAGATTTTGATTTTCCAGTTTCAAGTCCTGAATATAACTGAATGTTACTGTTTGATCCTGTTACCCACTTCCTTTAGTTTTGTCCCAATTATTATTTCTCCTTTTAAGCAGAGAAATTAAAATACCTTGATTCTTGGTTTTCTCCCTGAATAGAAGGTTTTTCTTTTCCCCCTTAAGTGAGATGTTAGCTCCCATGGCTAAATATAGCAATCATCTATCAAGAATCCTCCCAGAATACAAAGAGCCATTCTACCTTTTTAATAATGGATGTGGTGTTTTCTCGACTGCACATAAGTATGTTCGAGAAGCACATTTAAAAAGATGATGTAGGGCCGGCCCCGTGGCTTAGCGGTTAAGTGCGCGCGCTCCACTACTGGTGGCCCGGGTTCGGATCCCGGGCACGCACCGACGCACTGCTTCTCCAGCCATGCTGAGGCCGCATCCCACATACAGCAACTAGAAGGACATGCAACTATGACACACAACTATCTACTGGGGCTTTGGGGGAAAAAAACGGAGGAGGATTGGCAATAGATGTTAGCACAGAGCCGGTCTTCCTCAGCAAAAAAAAAAAGAGGAGGATTAGCATGGATGTTAGCTCAGGGCTGATCTTCCCCACCAAAAAAAAAAAAAAAAGATGATGTATTCTTGTAGGATATGTTACTATGCATTTGTAAATCCTATTTACACACTGATGCACATGCCAAATCATTTGCTATTATTTTTACATTCAGCATTATTTGCTCCAGATAATAATGCCGAAAGACTAATGTCTTGTAAGTACAGAAAGCAGACTTTTGGGGGCTGCACAGATGGAGATGGGAGAATCGCCAACAGACAGTGCCTTCGCATACTTGAGTTTTGTTTTTTAATTATTTTAAAGGGTGGAGATCATGTAACAGGTATCCCCTAGGCCCTGAATGGAGGATGATGGGAGTCTGAATGCAACCAAGCTGAAAGGAAATGGAAAAAGAAGGAGAAATGGAATAGTTCATCCATTTTAATGACAAACTGAAAATCAGAATTCAGAAGAGAAATCAACAATGAGAAAATCAAATGAATTTGTGAAATAAACTTAAGCATCTCTCTTTGTGGGTTATATATCAAATAAGATTAAAATGTCATCAGTTTATCACTGTAGTAAAACTGCTAAGAGAGGAGAATGACTTGTTCTTGTGTGGCATCAGAGAATTTATCAAAAGGACAGTGTGATAATGTAGGAAATCAAAGTTCTTTCTTGAGCTGAAGGCAGCCCCTAAAACCCAGCATAAGCTACTTGACTAGCTTATATTTATATTCATTTATGTTATGAATTCCATACATTGAATTTAACAAACATCTTAATTTTTATCTAACATCATGCTGGGTGCTTTATATCCACTATCTTATTAAGTGCCCATAATGACACTGATCAGGAATTGAGGCTCCAAGAAGGTATATTATCTGCTCAAAATACAAAGCAAGTGAATTGTAGAGGTAGAAACCCAAGCAATCACTTTCAGAATTCAAATGTTTGACCTTTCCACCTGGCTTGGGGACATATACTTGATAGTTAAGGCATCTTCCACCACTGGTGTTTGGATAAACTAGTGCTACAAGAGTCCAAGAGAGGGAGTGCATTTCTTTACCAGTCAGAGAAGCAGCAGGGAACCCTGAAGGATGAACAAATCTTCCCAGTGAAGAAGAGAAAAAAGCCATTTCTAGCAGAAGTTTTAGCATTAAACCTAAGTGGAGAGAGAGCAGGGGGTGGATTTGAGGTGAAGCAAATAGTCTGGTGTTGCTGGAGTGGAGAGAAGATGAGGAGAAAAGGGTGCTGAATTAAGGATGGGGCCTTAACACTCTCGGGATTTCCATTAGAACTCAGCTGTTATCATTTCTGAGGGGCCAGTATTAATTTCTGTCCCAACAGCCTTGACCGTTTCAGGCAGCTGTTACAAGCATTGGGGAGAGGAGTTGTCTGGATGGAAGGGCCTTCAGTGTAACTCATTTACCTCTATCAAAGCCCTTGGCATGCTCTCCCTTGGACTTAGCATTGACTGTTTTCATGTTTACTTGTCCTGTCAGACCCAGCTCTTGGACTAAAGACTGAATCGTGCACATATGTTTTCCCCCAGACCTACCCTTTCCAGTGCAGCTCCTTTGAGGGTCCAACCTTGACTTTCCAAGCTGTTGAGACTACACAAAAGAAATCTGGCCACAAGCAAATTTAGATCTTCATTCTTTGACCTCACCCACTCAATAGTTTGACATTGGATTCGTTCTTTCCACTTGGCTTTGCATCTGACTTGCATATACGTCCTCACCTCCCGAATCAGCATGATGCAAGATCCAACTTCTGACCTTCCAGCTGTGCTGTTATCTCTCTTCCTTAACTCCATGTGTTCTAGAACAACCTTCAGGATAGCAGCCCTTCCAGCTCTATCTCTCCCAGCGCTTCTGCTCCCACAGAAGTCTCACTGGTTCACCTCTCCCATCTGCCCTACCCTGGAGGCAAGGTAAAGAGAGCACTTGGCGCAGAGCCTGAAAAGAGACAGTACAATTTATTAACCCCTTACTCTATATACTAGGCACTTTTTATATATTATTTCTAATTCTTACAACTCACAATTTGTGAATGGTTAGTCTTAAGGTTCACAAGATTACAAGCAAATAAAGCTAACAAAAGTGCTTGAACTTCACATGTGGTTGAAATCGGTAATCATTCGTGAACTGAATTTCAACACTTCTCTCCCATTGCAATTTCTAACTTTAATATTTTTACCAAGGGAGAGCATGCCAAGGGCTTTGATAGAGGTAAATAAGTCAATTGTTTAGTTTTTAATATTTTATTGCTACAATAAACATGAAAAATAGTTTCAATTTGAATGCTCATAAAATTGTGCCAAGAAATTAAAAATATCTTGAATGTCTACGCTCAGGAGAATGAAAGTAGGATAAATAGTACCGAATAGTTGAACTCCTATTATTTCCAAGAATATGCTAATGTTTGAACTAGTTTATCAAAGCACTTACGTGAATATTTAAATGAACAGTTGGAAAATTTTATATCATGGAAGGACATCATCCTTTCCAGACTTCTTCACCTCCTAACGTCATTAACAGGTCTCAGTGAAGCCAGCAGATCTTTTTAATACTTGTTTGTGTTTGAGAAATGGTATGATACCTATTCAAAACGACTATTTGGGAAAAAGCTAGGCACTCTGCAACACTAAATTTGCCAATCTTTAAAATCTACAAGTATGCTTAACTTGTGTTTTCAATTGAGTCAACAAAAGATAGTTATTATTAGCAGCAGCGGTATTCCCAGCTTAGCCTAAAAGGGCCTTTACCACTACATTTCCAGCCCCATGTTCCACTTTTCCTAGAGCTTATCCTTCTCTCCAACCAGGAGCCTCCTGCTCTTCCCCCAAGTACATCACACTGTGTCACGCCTCTGTGCTGCTGTCCCTGCCTGTGAAGACTTCATGCCCCCTTTTCTTTCTAGCTCACTCAAAATTCAACACAAGTGTCAGCACCTGCAGGAGGCTTTCTCATATCCTCTGTGTGATTTGATGCTCCTCACCCTGGGCTCTCAGAACCCTGCACACTCCTCCTCCATGACATAAACCGCTGGCTGACCTTAGGTCTCCCCCTTCAGACTCTAAGCTTTGAGAGGAAAAGCACCACGGAATGTAGTACAACATCTAGCACAGTGCACAACACCTAACAGACATCAATAAACACTAGTTGAAGGGGCTGGCCCTGTGGCCCAGTGGTTAAGTCCAGCGTGGTCTGCTTCAGTGGCCCAGGTTCGGCTCCTGGGTGCAGACCTACACTACTTACCGGTGGCCATGCTGTGGCAGCAACCCACATACAAAATAGAAGAAGATTGGCACAAATGTTAGGTCAGTGTGAATCTTCCTCAGCAAAAATAAATAAATAAATAAACAAATAAATGAATACATACATACATACATACGTACTAGTTGAAGGCAGGAAAGGGGAGGATTTTCCTGAAGGAAAATCATGACCCACAGCCGGTATGAGACTTGCTCAACATCACTAAGCTGATACGTGGCAGAGTCCCTGTAGAATCTATTCCTCCTGCATCCTGGGGCCAGGTCCAATCCACTATTCTATACAGCTCTGACTGTCACTAGTTTAGGGCTCTGCATATTTTAGAAAGAGTGGAGCTGTATATATAGACACATATATATTCATTTGATGAATTTCTTAAGAAATTTGAAACAGAAATACTTAACCTTAAAAGTGAATATATGACTTTGATGAAAACTAGACAAATAGATAAATATACATATCTAAATCACTGAGAATATTATAATAATCAAGTGAAGAACAAGAGGAAACTACTTCTAAAAATATACCTATATATTTACCTATATTTAAGCCAAGGAGAAAGGTGATCCTGTGATTCAAAGGAATATAGTCAAAAGGAAAAGACAAGAGTTTTCTTTTTTTTTCCGTCTCGTCTAAGCTAAAATATTATTTATCAAAATAAACTAATGATTCATTATGGTTATTGAGTTTCTAGGGCCATTTTGCCCAAAGCAAGAAAATTATTCATAGTATTCACACCAAGTCGCAACTAAAGTGGTGGTTGGAAAATCCATTGTGGTAGATATTTCCGAGCCTCCATTCATCAGGAATTATAATGTCATTTATTATTGGAAAAGATGCTAGATTTCCAGTTGCTCAGAGCAATCTATGACATACAAGAGACTGGGTGAATTATGAAACAGTAACTATAGACCAGGATTTAGGTTGTGCTTGGACAATCATTAAATGCTTCCAAATAGCACTTTCACAGTTTTACGGTATTGCCTATCCAATTTAATAGAAGTTAAGCTGGCTGCCAGGGTGCCCCACAGGAAACTTTTCTCACAGCACTTCCTGTTGTACCCTCCAATCTGTCCTAACAGGACCACTCTGGGTGCCCAGAACACTTCCACTTCCCTGACTCTAAGAATTTGATGAGTTTGGATGTAGGCATACGCCCGTGAGATCATCACCACAATCAAAGTAGTAAACATATCCATTACCTCCAAAAGTTTCTTTGTGTCCTTTTGTTGTTGTTATTGTTATTGTTTGTTTGTTTTGGTTTTTTGTGGTAAGAACACTTAACATGAGATCTACCCTCAACAAGTGTTTAGGTGCACAACACAATATTGTTAACTCTAGGCACTATGTTGCACAGCAATTCTCTACAACTTATTCATTTGCATGACTGAAGCTTTATATCAGTTGAGCAATTTTTCTTCTCAAAAATTCTTCTCAGTTGCTTACAAAACTATCCCAATAGCATATTTTAGAAATAGAACAAAACAAAAAACCTTTCCTGGTTCCATCAAAGCCTTTTTCATCTTTGACGAATATGATTTGGGTAAACAAATTCTGTCAAGAGTATTTGTTGAATCAGTGTCCCTTTCTAATTATTTTTGGATGCTCTTAATCACCCTGTAGTGAGCTTTTGGAGGGAGAAGATCCTGTCACCTCTGTGTCTTTCTCTAGATCCATAATCCTTCAGCAAATGTGTCAAATTGACTATTAACAATCACATCATTGAAAATGGTACAAATGATTTCCATTTTCCTGTTCTGGCTAAAATTGCTGCTATATTCCAAAGCTGTGGAAGCTCACTCAAGAGCCCTGGGGAGGAAATGTCTTTGAGAGGCCACAAGGCTGAAAATGGGAAACATATCTCGTGCTCCTTTGTAGCACCTTGGGCTGGCTTCACCCCATCCTTGCTGACTCCCTGCTCTCTGAGTCACCTGCACATGAAAGGGGAGCTTTTATGCAAGCATCTTAAAAACTCTCCACTTGGAAGAAAGAGCCTGTTCTCTCCAGAGGATAAAAGTGAAATTGCAACTCTGTGAAATGTGTCTGCAGCCAGGTGCGGGACTCTGCAGGAGTCAGCTCTGGGACGGACTCAAATCTCTCTCAATCAATGGCTACATTTAAACTTTTCTTTCCAAAGCATCTGAAACCGAGCTGACCAAATCAGTTCAGAAACCTAACCCGTGTAACTTGGGCTCCACAATGTGCCTTTTAGCTACTGACATCATTTCTCATTAGGAACAAAGCTCCAGTTTGCTGTAGATGAAGACTCAAACCAAAGATGCCCAGCTTCAGGTCATGAAACACAATTATTCTTAGCACAATGTAGGCCACTACCACCCTAAGCTCCAAGCTGTACTCCCACCCCTACCCCATCTATGCATGCAGCTTTGTAAAAGTTCCTTTTCTTCTATGGATTTGCAGTTTCCCACAATGTAACAGGACATTAACAATACCAGCGACCCACTCACTGTCTAAAATACTGCCTGACACATAGTAGGCATACAGTAAACATTTGTTGAACAAATGACTGAATGGAAATTGGTTGAAGAATGATGCATCCAGCTTTTAACAGCTCTTGAGCTCAAAGGAAAGGCACTCTGTAAATAAGGACCTAGGGCTATTAGCATTGACTGGCTGTTGTTCAACCCCATATTGGGTATTATACAAACTTCTAAATACAATCTGTACACTTAGAGGCTCAGAGAAGCTCTAGAGACTGCATTTATGTTCCATGGAAATGACTTATAAAATAATAATGATGATTATGATAATAATAACCCCTTTTATATGTGGAATTCTTGTCAGTTTGCAAAGCACTTTAACATCCATTATGATATTAACTCCTCCCAACAACCCTGTGCAACAGATCTCATTATATTCAGGTTGAAGAAATTAGACTCAGAAAAGTGATGTTGACTTGTCTAAAGCCACACAGCTAGTAAGAAACAAAACAGGATCTCAAAATTAACTCTCCCCAGACTTCATCAGACTAAAGAGCTTCTGCAAGGCAAAGAAAATTATGAAGAAAATGAAAAGACAACCCATCAACTGGGAGAAAATATTTGCAAATCATATGTCCGACAAGGGGTTAATCTCCAAAATATATAAAGAACTCATACAACTCAACAACAAAAAAACAAACAACCTGATCAAACAATGGGCAAAGGATGTGAACAGACACTTTTCCAAAGAAGATATACAGATGGCCAACAGGCACGTGAAAAGATGTTCAACATCACTAATCATCAGGGAAATGCAAATCAAAACTACAATGAGATATCACCTTACACCTATTAGAATGGCTATAATTACCAGGACAAGAAACAACAAATGTTGGAGAGGATGTGGAGAAAAAGGAACCCTCATACACTGTTGGTGGAAATGCAAACTAGTACAGCCACTACGGAAAACAGTATAGAGATTTCTCAAAAAACTAAAAATCAAAATACCATATGACCCAGTCATACCACTACTGGGTATTTATCCAAAGAACTTGAAATCAACAATTCAAAGAGACTTATGCACCCCTATATTCATTGCAGCATTATTCACAGTAGTGAAGACGTGGAAGCAACCCAAGTGCCCATGGACTGATGAATGGATAAAGAAGATGTGGTATATAATGGAATACTACTCAGCCATAAAAAAAAAATCATCCCATTCGCAACAATGTGGGTGGAACTTGAGGGTATTATGTTAAGTGAGATAAGCCAGGCAGAGAAAGACAAACACCATATGATCTCACTCATATGTGGAAGATAAACAAATACATGGAAAAAGAGAATAGGTTAGTGTTGTTACTGAGTTTTTGTTGTTGTTACTGTGTGCCTTACTACTCAGCATCATCTATAAGGCAAACAAATGACTGGTAGGTCATTTCCGATTGGGGAGTTCAGGGAAAGCTTCATGGCATTTGTGCTGGCTTTAAAAAAGGAGAGAATTAGAATAGTGAGGAGAAAAAATCAAGGAGAGAGGGGCTTAGAGAAGCAAAAGCAGAATCAGGTTGCCTCATGGGCAAGAGAGAGAAGTTGAGTTTTCTGGAGTGGAGCATACAGAAGAGTGGTGTTACAGAAGGTCAGAGCTAAATGCACCTTGAAATCAGGTGCATTTACAGATGTGGAAACTAAGGCCCAGAAACATACAATTCTCCTTTTTTTGTCCTTCTCTCTTATATATTCCTCATTGCATCTGCCAATGTCTTGTCAGCTAACCAAGAAAACCAGTTCTTGACTTACAAAAGATAAAACATTTTCTGGCCATGATCTCCCCAAGTACAATACTGTCAAAATGTAGACATGAGTCAGGTCACAAGTGTGTTTTCTCTGGGAACGCTCCAGCTGTCTCCACTTGACCGTGGCACTTTATCCCACACTGAGTTTCACCTCCATCACCTCCTTCTATCTCCTCCAATGTGCTCTGGTTGAGCATTTCATTGGTGCTATCACACCCGGTCCCCCTTCACATCTCCTGTAACTACCCAAGCCCCTTCTCTGAGCCTGGCACCAACAAAACCAAAGTCTTGGAAGTCCAAAACAAGGTATGAGTAATTGTTCTGCTTACAACCGGTCATAAGTGATGCTCTTTTCTATTGTGAACACACAAGTGCGCATGAATTGTCGTGATGCTGTTGAGCAGCCATCGCTGAAACTAGTGAAGTAGTGAGGAAGAGTGGAAAGAACACAGGCTGGGCAGGCAGGCATCAGAAGAGCTGGGCCGGCCCTTTCTTTATTAGACACTAGTTTGCTCTGTGATCTTGCTCAAGTAACTTCCCTTCTCTCTGAACTTCTTTAGAAGAGAATAATAATATCTAGTTGCCCAGCATATACTAACAGGTTTGTTGTAAGTATCCAATGACTTAATAGATATGAAAGTTGTTTACAAGCTATAAATTGCTAAACAAACTGGGGTCCTGTTATGATTGTCATTATTTATCTTGTTATTTATAGGTTCAATATTAACCATAAAAGAGACCTCAGAGATCGTTAGTTCCAAGCCTTTCATTTTCTAAAACAAGTCTAGAGACTTGTAGGAAACAAGTCTAGAGAGAGAAAGTGACATGTTTAAGGTCACACTGGAAATTAATATCAAGGTTGAAAAGAAAGTCATGACTCCCGACTCCCAGCCCAGAAGTCACTCCACTAGAATCAAAGACTGTGCTATCAAGTAGCCTTCCAAACAAGGCCTGTGTGAGACTTAAAGTCTTTTTTAAATGATATTTTATGTATTGATCCAGGACATGGCAAGGAAAGCAATCCACACCATCCACACTTAAATGAAAAAAGGGGCACATAGATCAAGTGATTTGGGCAAGTTCCAACAAGAAGAGATGAATAAGAAAGAAACAGCAGAAAGTCGGCTGCTCCCTGGAGGTCAGCCTGCTAGATAAGGCAGCATCGCCAAATTCCTGAAATGACTGCACTCTATTGCTGTTTCAAATCAGCTCAGAAGCCTGTGCAATACAGATCCATACATTTTGAACTAAAATTTTCATTTGAAGCATTTCATGACCCCACTTGCAGTAATTGGAGTCAGGCAGATGTAGGATTGCCAGTTCTGCACAACTCAGTAACCTTTTCACCCATACCCATTCTGATGGCTCTAGCAACAGCTCATTTCCTGGAAACTTTGGGAAAACAATCGCTTCTGCTTACTCTTGCTTATTTTCCCCTACCATGTTACACGTAGTTTCAGTCCTTGGAACAGAAGATTCACTCTAGGACAAACTCTAATTTCCCTATTTAAAACCTTTGGGGCCACATGTGTTTCAGGAATTCACGCTCATTTGGATTTTAGAAAGATAGTTCAGTACCTTTCTTAATATATTACAAATACCACAGCAGGATCTGGGGCAGAACCCCATAATCAAATGATTTAATATTTCTTCAGCAAAATATATAAATGGGATAAGTAAAAACTATAAACAGCCTCAGATAAGGACAGGTCAGGTTTTGCCACCAAGTGCGTTTGCTGCACGTTTACAGAAAAACAATCAGATATCAGAGCTTTTTGGATTTTGGAATTATGGATAAGGGATTGTGAACCTGTACAACATCTTAGTTTGTACAATTACTCAGAACAAGTCAACTAACACTGAGGTTTCTGTTTGTCTCTCTAAGAGAGTCATCAATGTAGTTGACATGTACTGAGTTGGTTTTTTCTGTGGACTTTTTCTGTCTTCATAAAGAAACACCAAAGAAAATAAAATAGATGTAAGGCGCCATTATCGATAGATGCCTTTGCTTCCTCGTTCATTTTGAAAGCAGCATCTTTGTTGTTGGCAGTGACAGCAACTACCTGCCTCCATTTAAATCATCAGTGTGACCATGGGAACTTGCCAAAAGACGACAGGATGAGGGCTAGTCTGAAGATGATTGTTGCTATGGACTGAACTGTGTCCTTCCAAAATTCATAAGTTGAAGCCCTAACGCCCAATGTGACTGTATTTGGAGATCTGGCCTATACGGAGGTAGTTAATGTTAGATGAGGTTGTAAGAGTCGAGCCATGACCCAATGGGATTAGTGTCCTGTACAAAGAAACACCAGAGCGCTCTCTCTCTCTCTCTCTCTGTCTCTCTCTCTGTCTCTCTCTCTGTCTCTCTCTCTCTCTCTCTTTCTTCCCCTCTCCTGGTCATGCGAGCACACAGCAAGAAGGTGGCTGTCTGCCTACAAGCCACGAGGAGAGCCCTCACCAGGCACCAAATTGACTAGCACCTTCATCTTGAACTTCCCAGCCTCCAGACCTGTGAGGAATAAATTTCTCTCGTTTAAGCCACCCAGTCTGTGGTATTGTGGACCCAGCCTGCGGTACAAGCCACCCAGTCTGTGGGTTATGGCAGCCCAGGCTGACTAACACAATCATTGTTATAATTCTGCTTCTCATACTGGCTATCTTCTCAGGCCTTACACACAGTGGTGAGTTTTACTCATAGCAATTTTATTTGGGGTACAGAGTATAATGCCTTGCTATTTGTAGAGCATTTATTGAACACTGAGATTGGTGTTGGGAAACCTAAACTCTAGGCTTGGCTCTGCCACCAGCTAGATGTGTGAACCTAGGCAGATCACTTCCTTTCTCTGGTGCTCAAAGAGTTATGGACTGGATAATCTCTAAGTTTCCTTTCTGCAATGACATTCTAAGATACTGTGAATTTAACCACACTGTTTCCATTTCCCAGCAATGCTTTTTGGCAAAGCCAGGAAACAACTCAAGAGTCATTAGGCCATCCCTTCTCCCCACTCCACAACTGAGACCATGTTTATTGTTCTAACACTTACCTCTAGGGTGTTAGTAAGATCGATGGAGCTGCTTGTGTTTCTCAGATGGAAAAGCTTCTCACAAGTGTCACTGCAGCCTGATTGTGGTTAGAGCTGCTCCATGAATTGCTGATAACCTGCACTTCTGAAAGATGCTGAGGTAAATGTAAATTACAGCAGGGGCAATTTGGGGGTAGGAAGTAATTCTTCCCACGATGCCCATCTAGCAATAGCCCATGAGATAAGGAGGCAAAGATCAGGGAAATAGCTTCTACATCTATGAACTACCTTCCCAGCAGAGGCCAGGAAGGAGACAAGGAAGAAGACACAAAGACATGGAAATGACTTCCTCTATCAAAAGAGCTTTTATTCTGGTTTTGCTCTTTCCCTTGCTTCTGGCCAGGAGTGCCTCATGCTGGATTGCGCCTATGAGTGAGGCAGAGGAGCGACTCCACTTCCTTGGCTCACCCACCACTCCTTACTCCTTTCCTACATGACATCTTCCATTGTGATCTTCAGTTCTTTGCCATTCTTCCACCAAACGCTTTACCCCCGTGTCCCCATCCTAACACATGAAAGGATAGTAACCCTATAAGAGGAAATGTTTAATTTTGCCATCTAATCGGTACTCAACCTGCAATATAGCTGATGTATGGTAACTGGCATGACCCGTGCCATCTTTAAGTTACATTGCCACGTCCTCAAAACATTTACAAAAGTATTTCTCCCAGAGGTTTCCAATTCTGGACGTGAATCAGAATCATTTGAAACTTTTGTTAAAAATACAGATTTCCAGGCCAAATTACAGACATCCTGAATCAGAACCTGGGGGCGTGGTGCCCTAGCATCTGCATTTGAACAAGCTCCCTAGTACTTCTTAGGCAATTAGCCTAATATTAGTCATTTGGGAAGCACAAATATTAGTTTCTTATTCACAGAAGCAGAGACCTCGTGTCTTTAACCTTGATGTTGGTATTAATTCTGAATTTTTGCTGCATATACCAAAAAATGTAATTCTAACTAGTTTAACCAAAAAGGGAGATTTGTTGTAAGGACACTGGAGCGGATCATGAAACACCAAGAAAGAACGCAGTTGGGCCCGGGAATAACTAGAAAGTCATCCCTAGGACTCTTTCTCTCTCACATCTGACTGGCTTCTGAATATCTACTGGGTTTTTCTTTCTCACCTCCGAGAGGCTTCCTCTTCTCCTCAGTGGCAGAATGTGACTGCCATCATTCCTCAAGTGCTACATGTTTTAGTTCAGATAACTTTCTCTTCTACAAGTCCAAATTCTCAGGAAGAGGATTTGAATTCGCTTGGGCAGCATCAGGTGTCCACTCTCTCCAAAGTAAACACACACACACATACTCATTCCCTCTCTCTCTTCCAGGAACTATGGCACAAAGTCTATTAAAGGATTTCTTAATCTCCCATTTATGTATCAGGTGGTTCCTTTGGCTGGTGACTATGGCTAGGGTGAGGTTAACATGGAAGCTCTCTCAGTCACCTTACGCTTAGAGTTTGGGGGGTAGCAGCAGTTCTCAGAAAACTCTGGGAAGTTCCCATAGAGGACACTCGGAGGGAGAAGTACTGGGTGAGCAAAACAATAGGTGTGCTCTACAATATATCTGAGTGCCCATCATGGTGCTTTGTTCCTAATAAATGCTCAACAAACATCCATTAAATAGAGGTCTGGGCCAGAAGAAGTCAGAAGATCTGATTTCATGTGCCAGCATCAATACCTACTAGCTGTGTAAACATCAAATCTCTAAATCAGTTTCTTCATCTAAAGAGTGGAAATAATAATATGGCTATTTGGTGATGAAAAAAATTCAAAATTATACACACACACACCTTTTATTTATATATGAAAGTATTGTAAACCATAAACAACTTTATAAATATTAAGTAACTATTTTCAATGATATAAAATATATGTTGGGATTGAACTATTCCATTCATCGTTAAAGACTCATGTGCTTGATTTAATAAGGTTATTTATTTATAGGAATGCAAACAGAAACCTGGATGGAAGATTCAATTGAAGATTTTCCCTTTTACCAAAGTTATCTACGGTTTAAATGTCATCCTTCAATAAAGCCTACTACTGGGAGCAGCCACTGGACAGTTACTACATGCCAAGCACCAAGCTAAGCTCTTTACACACATTATCTCAGTTAATACACACAACATCCCTTGAAATATGTATAAATAGTATCTCCATTTTACATAAAAGGAAGTGGAGTCTTAGAGAGCTTGGGTAAATTACCCAAGGACACACAGATAATAAGTAGAATCTAGATTCAAACCAAAGTCTCTCAATAAAACTAGTGTGTTTGAATTTGTCTTTCTTAAAATGTCACAGAAATTTCTACATTATCCATAAACATATTACTGTTAATAGTCTCCCTACAACTGGCTCTAAGATATGACTAATTCAATGGTATATGATAGCTAAGCCTTTTAAAATATAACACATTTCATCCTCAAGGCTGAAGCTGTAATTGTTCTTCATTGAATTATTCCCTGAACCTGATTCTGATGTATTTTTAATTGAAAAACATTATGCTTAAACTAAGTGCAAAAAAGTAAATAGCAAAATCTGTTTGTAAGCCAGATGTAAATGGCAAGATGACTCCTAAACAGCCTATAAAGATTCAACTTGTAAACTGCCAACAAATAAAGCAATTAAATTTTGGTCTTAATTTATGTCACTTCTGGGGTTTTTGTCCTTCTGTCCTAGCTCTTCTCCTCTCCCACAGTTTTTTCTTTCTCTTTTCTAAGTAGAATTTTTATTCAGATTTTCAAGCAAAATCAAAGTCCACTGGCATTATATAAACATCATATAATGATTTTATGCACCATAAAATTATTGAATCATAGAATATTAGAGCCAGAATGAATCTTAGTGATTATCTGGTATAACCCACTCAGCTTGTAGAGGACAAACTGAGACCCAGAGAGAAGAGGTCATACAGCAAGTTAGTATTCTTCTATCTGTAGATAATTCCATAGAGAACACTGATCTAAAAGTCAAGAAACCATAGTCACACAGCTAATTACTAAAAACCAATGCCCCATTCTTGCCTCAATTTATCCATCTGAAAAAAATGAGAATGAATTAGATGACCTCTAAGAGAACTTCCACCTTAATTTTTCTTAATTTTTCTCACCCCTAAAGAGATAGGCAGTTATGTCACACATAGACTCACATCCATATCTATATTTCTTCTTATGCTTGAATATTCAGATCCACTATTCCAAGTTAACTCAATATTCAAAAATTCTAAATAGAGAATTATTGGTAGACTAGTTTTCATATAATCCTCAACTTCAATCTCAAGCCCACTCTGAAGAGACCATGATATTACATGATATCCCTTTCTAGTAACAAAGAATTTCAGTCCAGTTCCATTAGACACTGTTGATAGCCAGACACAAGGTAATAAAAGGAAGCTGTGTTAGATTCTATTTGGTGTAAGAGATAAAAATCCTAGCAGGCTTAAGTATAATGAGAGTATATTGGAAGAATACATAAGTCTCTTATAAAATAATTGAACAGTGAAACCACAACCAGCTTCAGGAATAGCTAGAATCAGGGACTGGAGAGTCTTTAGGATCCCTTCCACCTCTCCGCACTGCTTCTACCTAAAAATGGCTTCATTATTCTCTTACAATAGACCATCTTTCTCCACACTTTGGAAAACCTGGCTGCCAATATCAATGATCATCTTTCAGGCCACAGAGAGACACTTACCCTATTCTTAACTCAAAGATCAAAAATCTCAGAGAGAAGTGACTGTGACCTGGCTTGCATTATAAATGCCCACTCCTAAACCAAATAATTGGGGTCAATGGTTAGAGTCATGATGCACTAGTGTAATGACTCTCTTACTAAGGAAGTTGAGAAAAACGGCAGTTACAGAAAAGGAGTCTTTAGCAGATCATCTCTAGGTTTCCACTCCATCATTGAAGTTCTGAGTTTCATGAGTTGCTATTTGAAATCAAGGGGAAAATTATTTTCTGGGGTGTCTGGAATAATTGAAAGGTAACAGTGAGAGTGAGATAATGCTGCAAGGGGAATATTAATGACCTGGCTGGAAGTTCAATTCCAAGCACATTTCTACTCATTTTACAAGCCAGTATGCTATGGAAATTGTAATCAAGTTAGCCTTTTCTAAACAATAAAATATTAATTCAGTGTATTGGAATCACTGCTTCACATGGCAATACATTTTTAATTTATAATGATTGACAATGGTGGAAAAATAGAATTTGTTTTATATAAATTCATCTTCAACAACTTCAGTTTCAGATGAAGTGGCAAATATTTATATTTATTCTCAAAAATATAATTACTAACTATACATTTCATATACTCCCTGACAGTTTACCTAAAGGTTCTCTTACTTATTTCAGCTTCTTTCCTCTACCCATTTGGAGGTAAGATACCAGCCATGACAACAGGAGGGCATGTGCTGTTATTGGAACCAAAGCATCCAGGCTTTCCAGTAATCCCTAATCCTTTTCCTGAGTTGTGTGGGTTGGAGTAGCTACCAACCAGCTGTTGGCATAGTGTGCAGAGGAGCTGAGGAGACCAACACTATTTCCCTTGTGCCAAGAGTCACAACAATATCATTCTCCTGGGAGCTGACTGATGAGGAAGGAGGTTCATACCACAAATATTTACCAGTTGTTTTGAATTATCATAAACCAAATGTAAGATTTGTTTTACTTTTCTGGAAATGCAAAAAATTCATTAAAGATATTCAGGGTGTGAGACTTTTTTTAAGACTTTTTTCTTAAAGCAGCTTTAGGTTCACAGCAAAATTGAGAGGAAGGTACAGAGATATCCTATATATTCTCTGCCCCCACATATACATAGTCTCCCCCACTATCAACTTCCCCCACCATAGTGGTACATTTGTTACAATTATTGAATCTACTTTGACACATCATCATCACCCAAAGTCCATAGTTTACATTAGGATTCACTCTTGGTGTTGTACGTTCTATGGGTTTGGACAAATGTGTAACGTCATGTATCCACCATTATAGTATCAAATAGAGTAGTTTCGTTGCCCTAAAAATCCTCTGTGTTCTGCCTAGTCATTCCTGCTTCCCCAGTAGCCCCTGGCAATCATTGTCTCCATGGTTTTGCCTTTTTGAGAATTTCACATAGTTGGAATCATATAGTATGTAGCCTTTTCAGATTGGCCTCTTTCACTTAGTAATATGCATTTAAGTTTCCTCTATGCTTTTTCATGGCTTGGTAGTTCATTTATTTTCAGCACTGAAGAATATCCCATTGTCTGGATGTACCACAGTTTATTTATCCATTCACCTACTGAAAGACGTCTTTGTTGCTTCCAAGTTTTGGCAATTATGAATAAATATACTATAAACATCCATGTGCAGGTTTTTGCGTGGACATAAGTTTTCAGCTCCTTTGGGTAAATACCAAGAGTGCAATTTTGGTAAGAGTATGTTTAGTTTTGTAAGAAACCACCAAACTACCTTCCAAAGTAGCAGTATCATTTTGCATTTTCACCAGCAATGAAAATTACTGTTGCTCCACATCCTTGCTAGCATTTTGTGTTGTCAGTGTTCTGGATTTTGACGTTTCTAATAGGTGTGTAGTGGTATCTCATTGTTTTAATTTGCATTAGACAAATACATCAATGGCGCGGAACAGAGAGCCCAGAAACAGAACCACAAAAATATGGTTAACTGTTCTTTGACAAAGGAGGAAAAGCAATACAGTGGAGAAAAGATAGCCTTTTCAACAAATGGTGTTAGAACAACTAGACATCACAAGCAAAAAAATGAATCTGGACATAGACCTCACACCCTTCACAAAAAGTAACTCTAAATGGATCATAGACCTAGATGTTAAATGCAAAGCTATAAAAATTCCAGAAGATAACATAGGAGAAAATTCAGATGGCCTTGGGTTTGGTGATGACTTTTTAGATACAACACCAAAAGCATGATCCATGAAAGAAAGGATTGAAAAGCTGGAACTCATTAAAACTACAAATTTCTGCTCTGTGAAAGGCAGTGTCAAGGGAATGAAAAGACAAGCCACAAACTGGGAGAAAAAAGATGTATCAGATCAGATATATCTGATCTGAAAAGAACTGTTACCCAAAATATACAAAGAACTCTTAAAACTCAACAATAAGAAAACAAACCAACTGAAAAATGGGCCAAAGACCTTAACAGACACCTCATCAAAGAAGATAAACAGATGGCAAATAAGTTTATGAAAAGATCCTCCATGTCATACGTCATCATATGTGAGATGTTTTATTAAAAAAAAAAAAGAGAGAGCATTAGGTTGCTCAATTTTTAACAACAGATTGAGATGACTATTAGATTTCTTAGTAAAAATTGTGACAAATTAATATTCTGTTTTATGTTTTAAAGTTAATCTGTTAGAGACATTTATCTTACCTGTAAGATGATTATTTATTAGGAATAGCACTTCAGATGTCTTCTCATTCAAATAGTATATACACAGGTTTGGTACTGGTTGAATTAATTAAAGGAAAATTGGTGAGGTTATAGCAGGTTAATTATTACAGTTTTTGAGCATACACAATCTGCCATGATAAACAGTTTACAATTTTAAATAAATATACACGGTTTTATACAAATATTTTTATCAAATAATTATAATAAATATAATCTCAAGTGTATAAGCTGATCGCCTTTGGAACTATTAAAATTAAAATTTTAATATTATAGGAAGGATTACCTCTCCCTTTTAGTAAACTAACTGAGATATAGATTTCATTTTTTAAATGACTAGACACATGTAAGTACAGATTTACTTAAATTTTGTGCTCAATGATATTGTAAACATTTACTAAACTTTTCCTTTGTCTAATTAAATATAAGCTAGTAATTACTCCATCTTCATTCTCAAAAGCACTTGTGTCAACAGCTTATCTGGCCCTCAAGTTTCCTGGTTAAAGAAATAAGTAACTTGTAGCCTCAGGCTTCAATTTTCATTTCTAACAGAGCTAACTCAAAGATATTTTAAGGTTTATAATAATTTATTTCTGCAAAACTATAGAATTTCATCAGAACTATAGAATGACAAAAATTTTAGAGAACATCTGGCTAAAATCCCTTAATTTCACAAAGAGAAAAATATTGGAAAATGAAAAAATCTGCCAAAAATCATAGAGCAAATTAGCACCAGAGTTAGACTTGGGAATTCCAGGCTCTGCTGATTCCCAGACCTGTGAGACCTGCCCTGCCCAGACTTCTTTCAAAGTCATGTTTCCTTAGGCAGAATGGAGCTGAGTGGGAAAGGCAGCTACTGTTTTCATCAGAATATACTAGACTCACTGTTGCTAGACTTTTTTAAGAGATATAAGCTCTGTCTTCAAAGCAAATGTAATCTGACAGAAGAGCCCAGGTAGACACATGGGAAAGATAAAATAAAATGCAATTTATTTCTAATTATTGAGAATAATAGAAGGAAATAGTGGTGCTCTTATCTAAAATAAATATAATCCTAAGAAAGATACCTATGTGTCACCGCCAATTTCTATTCCTCCTCAAAAATTAACTCTTTTAATAAATACCGCACACAGAAGAGGACAGATATATTAGACACAATTTAGAAGAAAGGGAAAGACACAAGGAACCAGTGGTTCTGAGAACAATCTAGAAAAGACAAAGCTAGGTCATATTTGGAAAATATGGAAATTTGGAAAATATTGTTATGGTCCTATAATGAGGGACACTGTGGAAGAAACAATGTGACAAAGTGGGATACCTTTAGCATGGCTCAGATACCCACATTTGACCCACACTTATAAAAATCATTTAAAAATTCTTTCCTAAGTACAGCAGGAGAGAAGACTTTTGACGTCTTTACTTCCCAGGACTTAATCTTATTTCTTTCTATAGTAAGTAACAATGCTAAGAGAGATTCCAGTATTTCAGACCATTTCAGGCTTCATAGGGTATAATCAGCTGCTTGGTTTGTACAGACCTTAAGTTGCCTGACTTTTATATACATGGAAGGTAGAGGAGTGGTATGTATTCCTATCAAGAATTGTATCAGGCAAGAATGATGTGTAGGCATCAGCAAAGATATTATTTAAAAACGTGGGAGAAAAACAGAGGAAAGAAAATTAAAATCTGTATGTAGATCAATCTGGTGATTCAGCTTTTTATCTTCAGATAACATCAAGTTCTTTGCCATGAAAGGGGATTATAACTCTTGCCCATTTGTCTGCATAATTTATTCTATTTTAATATCCAACTTCAATAGTCTTACTATGTGTTAACAATAACTGTTACTGCAGTTGAGAATTACTGTCATGGAAGCCAATGCAAAAAGGAAATCCAATACGTTGCTCATGGATAATAAAACAAATTCGTATCAGATCACATCAGTCGTTTAGGAGAATAAGACATTCAAAAAGGTTCCTATCACGTGGAATCTAGACAATTTAATAAACAATATCTAAAACACTGAAAATGTAGCGACTTTCTGATCTTTGACATAAGCCAACTATAAACAATTAAATCATAAGACCTAAAGACAGTTCTCAAGGGGGGCAAAAAGACTCAAGATAAGAGTCCTAACTAGTCTCAGAGACTTAGAGCATGCTTTTCTCTTTTTTTGTGTGTATGGAGGAGTGGTAGTGCACTTCTTGCTACTCATAGCAAGTGATAATATTTGTATGACATACTAAAGAAAATTGAAAGTTATGTTGGAGATTCTCTAGAGGGTTTGGTAAAAAAATTTTAGATTTTCTTTTTAATATATAATTACAAGGTAAATAAAATATTAGGAAATATAATAAATACTAAATTTAATAAAATTTATGCATAAAATCTTTTCCAAAATTTGAAGAACAAGTTGAAATTTTGTCAATGAAAATAAAACTTTTAGTTTAGGTTTTATGCTTGAAATGGCTGTTAGCTGATTCCTGACAAGATTTCTTAATGATGAGCTCTTCAAATTCTTGATAGTCGTAGTTGATAAGAAACCATTTGCAAAAGTAGATGGTAAAAAATTTAAAGCCATTTTTTTTTGCAATCATCTAAATATTTAAAACAGTTGAAATTATATTTAAAGAGTCTAACAACTTTTCCTTAACTTCTATTAACAAATGTAATAGTGAATTTTTTTGTGACTTGTAAGCAGGATTTGAATGCAATGAAATTTTTTTCGTATCAAGTATTTCAAAATAGCAATGGTGCTTTAACTTGCAGACAGTACTTGCACTGTTAGAGCCGTTACACGGGAGCTAGCTCCGACTCCACTAAAAGGATACATGGGTCACAAAAGTGACAGAAGTAACAGACAGTAGTGAAGACAGATTTGAAAACTGTATCACCAGGAGCCCACAGTCAGCCCTCAACAAACCCTTACTGGCTGCGCCTTGGGCTACATCTGCCATGCTTTTGGGTCACTTGGAACACGAACTCCTGCATCATTGCATGCCTCTTGCCAGAATGGTCAGCCACATTCTGCAGTTGGCAGCTGAGATAGAAATCTAGGTGGAGGGGTACCTCCTTGGACACTCAGGGTTTCCTATCAGAGTAGAGAATGCCAGCTTTCATTCTTCGAGTTTCTGGGTACCATGGGGCATACCCTCAAATTCTTCTCCAATCACGCTCCCCTCTAAGGAGCCTCAGATGATTCTGTTTATGTCCTAAAGCAACCGGCTTGGGAGCCTCAGCTGCTGCAGAACCCGATCGGTTTCTTTTCATACACCCATTAAACTGTTCACAGTACGCTGGTTGGGAAGCTCTGCTTTAGAGAATAATTAGCGTGTCTCTATGACTTTCTTTCACAAGTTATCAGTGTTCTCAAATTTTTTTAGGGAAGGGCTAGAGAGCAGCAAATTTGGAGCTAAGAACTCTGACAAATGTCCTTGTTTTCATGTAGTCCAACTGATTGATTGATGAGTTCATTCATCTATTTATTTGACAACTATTAGCCAACTGCTTATTCTGCGCCAGGCACTAATGTTAGTCTAAATGTTGTTGTAAATGGAATTGAGGAGAGGTTTGGGGATCCTTCACTTAGGCACTGGGAGTCTGGAATCTTAACTCTAGAACAAAGCAATATTACCACACCTATCCCACATCACATCAAATATCAAACAAGCTAACCAATGATGACCTGCACTCACTTTTTCATAGAATGTGTGTCACCTCTTCCCTAGTTGATTTGAAAGACCTATGTTTTTCTAGATATTTGTCTGATATACTGATACTAAGTGAGGGGAAAGGACCCAAGTTTCAAGACATCTAAAAACCCTGGATCCTTTAATACTTAAGCCCCAGAATTTCAAGACACCGCAAGCTCACAAAGAGAAGCTGCAAGGAGGACAATGAACAATATTTGTATGATGAGTTGTCAAGTTCCATCTTTCCTGGTAAAGTCCCTCCTCCCGACCCCCAGGTCGTTGCCCTGCAATGCTGTAGCAGAGTGAGGGCTCACATTGCTTATTTCCCTTGGGGCTTTCTGGCTTCCACCAGGTAACAAAACCTCCCAATTTTCTTTAAATCAAGTTAGTTTTCATTCTATTAATAATCCCAAAGAGCCAGAAAACCACTAATATTGATGAAGGGGGTTCATGGATCTTATCCTCAGGGTCTATTAACAGAGATATTATGCTTTAGAGAGGAGATGCACAGATGGCAAAGTTGGCCATCTTGTCTTCCCCACTTGGACATTATGTTACAGCTCAACCAGACAGCTCACCACTGCCCAGATGTACAGTACACGCTTTAACCTCTCCCGGTTCTTTCTCTTACTACTCATTCTCTAAGACCACGTATCAATGTCACGCACATATGAAGCCCTCCTCACCACTACCTCCCTACCCCTATAATCACTCTTCTTGAATTCCTACAGCACTTGGTGCATTTCTTCAAGGCACCTAACACATTGTACTTAATTACTTGTTTATATTTCTTAACACCACGTTGAACAGAGAACATATTACACCCCTCAAGGGCCTGTCACAGATCAGACACTCAGGAAACATCGGATAAAAAAGCAAATATTACTGTCTTTATTTAACTGCCAAAAACCCAGCTCTCACTTCTAGCTTAGTTACAGTTCTGCCCCCAGAGCATGCTTGTATATATTTTCTTGATCCTAACATCCTGATACTTTTCTATTCCTGTCTTCTGGTCTTCTGCTCAGGCTGAAGCTTCCCCACAATCCCAGGACTCCTTCAGATGCCTCCAGTAACTGCCAAGTAGATGGCAACTGTTACTCTGCTGCCCCCTAGGGGACCTCGGCCAACACAGACAGGCCTTTTTCTACTGGTGATGTAATGAACTCCATTAAGGGAAGCATCCAAGAGATCAATGGATCCATGAGAATAGAATGATGTTTGTCTCTGTGAACAACTGCAAGCAGTAGAGATATAACAGTAAGTTAAGCCCCAGGGTTTAAACTGTCTTCTATAATACGGAGCTAATCTCTAACAATCTCAGACTCTGTAGATGGTATTGCAATAAATTAGCATTGGTTGGGCTTCCTCACTGTCTGGACATTTTCTTTCTGGTGAATCTTCAACATTTTCAAATAATTTCTCTAAAATGATAAAGCCCATAAAAAGCATAAATGACAAAACACTAGATTAGTCTTTCAGGATTCCTAAGACTTTTAGTTTCTTCTTCTTTTCTTGTTAGCCAAAAAAAGCACAATGCAGTTACGTGGAAAGAATCTTCAGTGTCGAGGATCCTTTCTAATAACATTCTCCAACAGACAATGCCTATAAAGTGCTCTGAAAGTCTCTAATGAAAGTAACCACTGTACATGAATGCAAAATATTTCCTATATTACTGTTATGGGGACTAGAAGCTGTAAATAAATGCATTCCAATAACTGTCACAGAAAGAACAGAAACCAAGGAATTGGATATAGAGTGGAGATATTTATATGTCACCAAGATTCACAATAATGCCTGCAGAAAAATAAGTTGAATAGATTTTTGTAATGTATAAAGCTCCAGACCTGAGAAAATTTTTTAGTCCTAAATTTGATGTGATCTAATTTTTTTTTTTTTTTTTTTTTTTTGGTCAAGAGGCTTGGCCCTGAGCTAACATCTGTTGCCAATCTTCCTCTTTTTGCTTGAGGAAGAGTGGCCCTGAGCTAACATCTGTACCAGTCTTCCTCCATCTTGTTTATGGGATGCCGCCACACCATGGCTTGATGAGCAGCGCGTAGGTTCACACCTGGGACCTGAACCCATGAACCCCAAGCCACGGAAGCGCAGCACTGAACTTAACCACTGTGCCATCAGGCCAGTCCCAAGATGTGATCTAAATTGTGATTTAGTGTAGGTTGCAGTCACTAAAGAAAATGTATACAGGAAAAGTGTATTCTAAAATCATTACTCAAATCCAAGATTATGTTTATTTCTACTAAAATGAAATTATCACAAAATCATAAGTCATGATAACCCACCTCTTTCCCCAAAGGACACCATCTATTAACAAAACTATATGTCACTGAACTGACAGATAAGAGCCTACTTGAAAGAAACATACCTAAGAAACATGACAAGAACTTAAGCATCTCACATACCTCCTTCGTAGAAACTTTTGTCATGGCTGGGAGAGGAAAATCTAAGACATTTAAAAATAAACAGAATTTGGCAGGCCACATTAACACAAAGCTATTATAAGAATAAAACAGAAAATAAGAATCAAAATATTTAGCTAATGAAAATTGTCCACCAAAACAATCACAAAACTGTAGCAAAATGCTCCAATATGAATTCAAAACAATTAAACAAGAATTTGCAGATATGAAAGAGCATTTCAATTCAGAAATTGAAAAACCCAGAATAGAAGTAAACAAAGAAACAGGAAGATTGTGAAACAAAAGTGGACTGAAGCTAGGAAAGTTTAGAAAAGACAAAATCTTCTCAAATTAACACCATATTACAAGGTGCCCAAAGGAATAGGTTTAACCGAAAACATAATAATAAAATCATAACTGGATAATTAGATCTAAAAAATAATACCATTTACAATAGCATCAAAAAGTCTAATTCCCAGGAATAAATCTAATAGAATATGTGCAAGATCTCTAACTTAAAACTGTAAAAGATGGCTGAGAGAAATTAAAGAAGACCTTATTAATGCAATGTTATGCCATATTTATAGATTGGAAAGTGCAATATTTTTAATTGCATCTTCTCCCCAAATTATCAAATGTCCTTCTCTCCAAATTAATCTATAGATTCAACACCATCCCAATCAATCCTAGCAAGCTGCGTGTGTGGAAATTGATAACAACTAATTCTAAAATTTATAGGGAAATGCATAAAACCAAGAATAGGTTTTGAAGAAGAACAAATTTAAAGGACTTGCATTCCAGATTTCAGGACTTACTTTAAAGCCACAGTAATTAAGACACCATGGCATTGGGCATAAGGATAGAGAAATCAACCATAAAACAAAATAAAGTACCCATAAATGTGTGTGTGTGTGTGTGTGTGTGTGTGTGTAGTCACTTGGTTTTCAACAAAGATATCTTTACAATTCAGAGGAGATAAGATAATCTTTTAATAAATGGTACTGGGTCACTTGGATAGTCATTTGGAAAAAAAATAAAACTTAACCCCCTACCCCACAGAAAAATTTTAATTTGAGATAGATTATAAATCTAAATGGCAAAAGATGAAACAATAAAGCTTCTAGAAGAAACAAAAGGGAATATCTTCATGACATTTTAGGTAGGTGAAGATTTTTTAACAGAATACAAGTAACAATAATCATAAAAGAAAAGAACTTGAGAAATTGGACTTTGTTACAATTGAGCTTCTGTTCATCAAAGATATCACTGGGAGAATGAAAAGACAAGACATAGACTGAGAAAAATGTTTACATTTATATGATAAAAAACTTCTTTCTGGAATATATAGAGAACTTCTACATACAAATAAGGAAAAACCAAACAACTCAATTTCAAAAATGGGAAAATATCTTGAATAGGCAATTTACCAAAAAAGATACACAAATATCCAATCAGCATATAAAAAATTATTCAATATCATTAGTTATTAGAAAATGCAAACTAAAATGGCAATGAGATACCAGTATACACCCACCAAAATGACCACAGATCAAACGGATAGCAATATTATGTGCTGGCAAGGATGTGGAAAAACTGGAAATTTCATGCATTGCCGGTGGAAGTATCAACTGGCAGAATACTTTAGATAACTCTTTGGAATTATCTACTATCATCTGAACCAGAAATTCTATTCCTAGATATATACCCAAGAGGAACAAATGCATATGTCCAATAAAAAGACATATATAAAATGTACATAGGAGCTTTATTCCTAACCATCAAAAACTGTCAAAAACAGTCCAAATTTGGAAACAACCCTAATGGCTCCAGTTGGATTGCAGACATAAACTTGAAGGTATAAACATTTTAGAAGATAGTGTGGGAGAATGGCTTCAACCATCAGGTCAGGAAGAAATTTCTAAACGGGATGAAAAGATTGATAAATTTTATATTAAGATAAAATTAAGAACTTCTGCTTATCAAAAGATATCATTAAAAGAATGAAAAGGCAAGTCACAGAGTGGGAGAGGATATTTGAAACATTTATAATTAACAATTCTACTCCTGGATTTATGTCCAAAAGAAATGTGTGCTTTTGACTAGTAGGAGGCATGGAAAAGAATGTGCATAGCAGTATTATTTATAATAACTAAAAACTGGAAACAAGTCAAATATCCCCCAGCATAAAATAGTTAAATAGTGGTGTATTGGTGCAATAGAATATCAAACAGCATTGGAAATTAACAAACTACAGCTTCCTGAAACAACATGGATGAATCTCACAAACATAAAGTTGAGTGGAAGAAATTAGACACAAAAGAATGATTCCATTTATACAAAATTCAAAGACACAGTCAAACTAAACGATATTATCTAAAGGTGTAGTGGCACACAGAAAAGCTATGGAAAAAAAAAAAACGAAGAAAAGATTATCATAAAATTTAGCAAAGTTACATTCGTTAGGGCAAAAGGGGGTTGCCCTATTTCTTGACCTAAGTGGTAGTTAAAAGGGTGTTCTATTTCTTGATCTGGGTGCTAGTGAAATGAGTGCACACTTTTATAAAAATTTGTTAAAGTTAAGTTGTATATTTACATTTTATGCATTTTTCTGAATGGTATTACATTTCACAATAAAGACAGTGTGAAAATGAACTCTTTTTTCATTATCTGTCCATAATTACATGCTTACTCTTGGAAGTATTATCTCACTCACTTAAAGACTATAATCCCAAAGGTAGAAAATAATTTTAAAGGTCTCCTTTCGTTATAAAATACAAAATAGAACAGAAAATTATACCTTAATAATAATTATATCTCCATAATATAAAATTATATCTCCTTACTGTTCTCATTACACTGCCTATTTTTCTCTCTTCCTCAGGAAAAAAAAAATTACAAATAACAAATTGGTATAAAATTGGACAAAGCTAGAAGGTTAGCAAGGTAAAACAAGATGTCTTCATGAAGAAGCAACTCCTATAATTTCTGTCAGGACCCAAATGCTGATACAATGGGTCCTTTCCAGCTAGAGTTGGAAGGCTCATACAATGGCTCTTTCCAGCTCATCTTTAAAAAGGAAGAATAGGAGCCATTGCCAGGCATAGAGGAAGAACTATTCAGTCACAAGACAATTCAAAAGGAAATTTAATCACTATAGAATTTAGGCCCAAACAATCAGATCATCCCTTCCTGTGGTAGAAACTACATAAATTAAAAACTACTATCTTCACAGACATTTGGAGTGAGGAGACTGGATCCATGCCTTTTGGTTCAAAAGCTGGCCCTCAAACATTGACAGCAAGGAGAGATGGAAGAAAGAGGCAGACCTCTACAGATTGGTAAGTGGCAGGTTTAGTAAGCAAGGGAATTTACATGGGAGGCTTGTTTTGGGTGGGCACAAGACAAGCGGATCTCCATACCCACCCGCCAGAATCTTGAAAGTTTGTATAGAGGTCTTAATTGGCTTCAGTCCCATATACTGTCCAGAGGGTCTCAGCAACATATTGCTCTCTCAAGGTTGTGTCCTTGAAATCAGATCCTAGGGTGAGGACGGTGGGTAGAATGCACATTCCAAAGATAGAGGAGGGATTGAGGAGCCACTAATTGGCTGGGTGAGCTGGAAGGTCAACCAGCGATCACATCCTCTCGATGACCTCCTCCAATGCCTTTTAGCCACGACTCACTAGCTGTGTGGCCTGGGAAAAGTCATTCTGTTTAAGCCTCAGTTTTGTCAATTGTAAAATGAAGGAAAATATCTTTGCCCTAACTATCCCATAAGATGTTCTGAAAAGCAAATGAAAAAATAATTATGAGTTCGTCTTATACATAACAAAAGGACAAACATATGTAAGGGATTTGTGTGAGTTTTATAAGCTCTAAAAAGGTGATTTCACTTGTGTGGAGTGGATGGTGGGGAATTAACATGAGGTTTCTCCAAACAATTCAAACACTAACCCAATGAATCACTGGCATTAATATCCATAATATCCCTTGGGTATGCTGGGTTGGGATAGATAAAAGTGACAAATGCTGTTCTAGAAGTTATAGTGGGGACTCAGATAGAAAGCTAATCAATGACTCATTTTAAGATTATAGCAGTCAACCTTCTAGAATGGGTTTAAGTAATGATAACATCAAAAGAAAGACTTGTCAAAAGAACTTAAACTCAGATTATTTTGCCAATTTAATCATTATTTAATATCAGAATATTTGCTGGTTTATTATATTAAAATAAATTCCCAGAAACTAGGAGGCAAAAGATATGTCTTATCTCAGTATCCCCAACACTGTGCAGTGCCTAGCATATGATGTTTATTAAATGACTGAATTATGTAGATGGTTTTGTCTCTCTTATGTCCTATAAAATCTATTAAAAACTTTAAAAGATGCAAATGTAGCCCTCCCACAACATGGCATCAGTCCTAGTTGGTTTTAATGGAATTTCTTTAAATATTCAAGGAATAGATAATTCTTAATATTTAAACCCTTTAAATGAATTTTTAATGTCAATCTTTCCTATTAATTTCACAAGGCCAGTCTTATCTTGATATTAAATTTTTCTCTATAGCTGTAGTAACTATTAAGAAACTATACCACGGAATAGGAGTGGAAATCACATTTTCAGTAACAGGAACTGTGAAGAAAATCAGAAAACTTTGCCAATATACTGACATAATGGAAATGAATTCCGTGTTTCTGAAAGGGACCTCAAGGATGTAAAATATCAATTAATCAATTTGATGAAATGCCTCAAAAATAGCTGGAATAGCTAAACCAAATTTTGGAAAAATTGAGATAAACATTTTTTAATATAATAAAACATACATCCAAGATACAATAATTAAAACACTGTGAATCTGAAATAGAAACAGAATGACAGATGATTGGAATAGAATAGTACATTGAGCTCCAGAAAGTCTACATCAGAATTTAATACATTTTTGTGGCACTACTTAACAGTGGGGAAAGGACAGATATCAACAAATGGTAGAGGGAAAACAGATCAACTATTTATAAAAGTAAGTAAATTAGATTTTTAAGGTAACCCTTACATAAAAGTAAACTCCAGTAGGATTAGGGAATGAAACATGTTTAAAATGTACAAAATAAAACATGAAAAGGAAATATATCTGAACTTTCTTACAATCAAAGGCTTCTCTAAAAATAACTTTAAAATCAGTAATTATAAATGAAAAGATTGGTAGGTTTTAGGAAAAAAAAATTCTATATTTCTGTATATGAAAAAACAATAAACACCTGAAGAGTTGTAAAAAGGTGAAATAAAGATATTTTTCCTCACATTTTTTTAGCAATCAATTGAAAGCAACAATTGAAGTGGAAAAAAACCAAAACCCCGGGGCCAGCTCGGAGGTGTAGCAGTTTAGTTCATGCTCCACTTTGGTGGCCCAGGGTTCGCAGGTTCAGATCCCGGGTGCGGACCAACGCACCACTTATCAAGCCATGCTGTGGTGGCGTCCCATATAAAGCAGAGGAAGATGGGCACAGATGTTAGCCCAGGGCCAATCTTCCTCAGCAAAAAAAAATAGAAGAGGATTGGCAACAGATGTTAGCCCAGGGCCAATCTTCCTCAGCAAAAAAAAATAGAAGAGGATTGGCAACAGATGTTAGCTCAGGGCTAATCTTCCTTGTGCACGCGTGTGCGCGTGCGCACGCACACACACACACACACACACAAATCCTTTCTGAGACAAAACTAGGAAACACCCATGCCCCAAGTCATACATATTTGAGGAAGAACTGCCAAAGGTGGTGTAAATGGGACCAGGGAAGGGAGGATGTGGAGGGAACATGCTCATTACAGAGCTCAAGTGGAAGCAACTGACCAGTTGTCTCTAAAATATGAGGCACGTGAAGGGGAGCAATATCAATGCTCTTTTGTTTGGAGATGAGGAAGCAGCACCTGGGAGCCTCAATGAATCCCTTTTAACACCACAGAGAGGCAAAGGAATTAAGAATACATGAGAAAAGGAATAAAAGAAAAGAAGCTTCAAACGTGCCACGTCGGATACCACGTGGCAGGGTGGGAGAGAATCTGTGATGGGGGAGAAGCTCTGCAATTGCTAATCTTTCCCATCCAAACAGGAACAGGACTTAACCCCTCACAGCCACAAACCCTCTTTCACGTGGGACTTTATTCTGAACTGCAGAGAATTCCTGGCCCTTCCACACTATCCTACTGAAAATAACTGGCCTAAGAAAAACTCACTTGATTCAAAATCCAAGGCATTTGCTGCGGATTGGCACTGCATGATGTAGTTTTTAATTTTACTAAGACTTCCTGAAAAAGAAACACATCCACCAATACAGAGGGGAAAAAAGACATGGACAACATCTTTAACAATATACCCCATAAGCCATTTGTGCCAAACCATCAATAGTAGCAGGACCTGCATGAAATCACTGTGGTGTTTCTGTGGTGGAAGTCCACTACTATATCCTAAAAGCTATCGAAACTAAGAAATTACCACCAAGTACTCATCCACAAGAAGAGAAAACACTATCCTGATGGGAAACCAGTATGGATTGTTCTGAGAAATACCAACAGGGAAAGACTTTCACAAAGTCAGAGTTTTGATGAATACAAAAAAAAAAAAAAAGTCATATAGATTAAAAAGTGCTAAAGCCACTGAACCCTTGAAAATATCAGAAATAACCACCAAGCTGTCTTTTTCCAGAAGGATAAAGCCCTATCTTGAAGGAAAAATGTGGGAAACAAGAACCACGTTGAGCAGAACAGTGACAGTGACAATAAAAAAGAGGAAGGGCTTTGAGGAAGCAGATCCCAGGAAACAGCATAACGGCAAAGCACAGTCTAAAGCAGAGAACACCACACTGGAAGCAAGATCCGTAGAGGTGGAGGTGGGAGCACATACGGCTAGAGGCAGAAAACGTTATTGAATCCAACTTGGCTCTTGAATCCAACGTTACTGAATCCAACTAGGCTACACAGAGAAGCCATATTGTAAGTTTTCATGGTAATATCAGAGAAGAGAGTCATTGAGCTCTGAAGCTGGGAAAGATAGCCTACTCCATCCTTAGCACCCAATGGAAAACTCCTTCTAATAGCCCAGAAAAAGTCATCTTATTTAAATAGGGGGAACAAAAAAAGGAACACAATTTAACCCTATAAAATACAAATTATAAGAAAAAATAGTAAAATGAACCTCATAATATTCTGACTATGAGAACACGGAAAAATGTGCCCACAAATCAGATGAAAACAAAGATTACAAAATGAGCTAAAACACATTAAGAAAATTATTGCACCTTTTAAAAGAACAGCACAAATCAGAAACAGAGAAGCTCAGAAGGTAAGTAGTTAGAAATTATAGGGAGGACATGAAATAAGAAGTGAGCAATCTCTGAAAATAATTAAGAAAGACAAGTTTCCCTCTCCTCAAACAATTCAGTCCCAAACTATTAGAGGATGCCAAGCACAATAGGCATCAATTTAAAGTATGTGTGTTTGTGTGTGAGATGTATAATAGCCTGGAGAAGGTGCACTACCAGATGAGGCGGGGAGGGCAGCAGCCCGGGGAGGCATCAGAGCTCAAGTGGGATGAGGACGGCATCTACATTGGGGAGCGGGAGTGACAAAGAAGTGGCAGGAGGAACAGAAAATTAGTTATGTGTAGAGAGACTGATCCAATATATAAATATATTAAGGCCAGGTTTCCCAGAGAATAACAATCCAATATGAAAAGATGAAAAGAGAGGAAAGTAAAATGAACTTTATGGAGGTGGATTAGAATTGGAGGTGTTGGAATGACCTCATGGTTTTTAAAATACAGATGGATATAGAAATAAATGTAGATGTGTGTGTTTGTGTGTGTATGTATACGTGTATGTGTGCGTGTACCCTAGTTTTCTCCACTGAAAGGGTCTGGGAGAGGTGATGTACCAGTAGTAATTAGCATACCCAGCACTTAGATCTTGGTTTCTAAATACCATTTTCTACTAAATGGAACTAGAATTCCTTGGGAAAATGAATGATCCAGATCTGGGGCAGGGAAAGTACAAGATAAGCCTGGAACATCTTATTGTGTATGAAAATAGAGAGTGCTCAAAGAGTGATGGGATCAATTCAAGAGGACACAGAAGCCATCCTTAAGGGACTCCCACTGGCTAAATCCCAGACAATTTGAACATCAACATAAACAATGATAATGGATTATAAGCCCTTAAATTTAAAAAAATCCACAAGTCCACCCTAATTTAAATAAATGAATTAAGTAATAATACATTGAGGAATAGGATAGCTACCTAGTTTGAAAATAACTTCTTACAAAATACTTTGAGAAAAAAATTAACTTTACAATGGAGAAATCTGGAGGACAACATTTTAATCAAATGGCCAAGTTAACATTACCAGTAATAGGAAAATCTAAATAATGTGCCATGGGAAGCAATACATTAAGAACTCAGCATAGATTTTGTATTTTTACTACCAATGATGCAAAAATTAATTCTAAACATTCAGGAAAAACTGACAAGTCTAAACTGAGGGGCATCCTATAAATTACCTAGCCAGTAATCTTCAAAAGTGTCAAGGCCCTAAAAGCTAAGGGAAGACTGAGAAATGGTTCTAGATAGCAGGAGAATAAAGAAATGTGACAATTAAATGCAATGTGAGAATCTAGACTAGATCATTTTGTTGTAAAAGACATTAGTACGGAGAATGGCCAAACTTGAATGGAATCTGAGCATTAGATAGTAACAACGTTATCAACATCAATTCTCTAATTTTGACCGTTGTATTGCGGTTATGTAGGAAAATTTCCTTGTTGGTAGGAAATACATGTAAGTATTTGGTGGTAATGGGGCATCCATCTACAACTTATTCTCAAAAGATTCAGGGAAAAAGTGTCTTTGTATAGTACTTTCAAATTTTCTGTAAGTTTGACATTGTTTCAAAAAGAGAAGAGAGTAAATTAGAAGGAACATAAGAATAGACAGACACAGAAAGCAAAGAAAATGCAAAATGGTAAGAAATAAAAATAAAATAAATAAAACAGAAAATAAGAAAAAAAAAGATTTTAAGACAATGACATACATGGAAGACCAGCAAAGGAAATGGAATATGGGTATTAATAGAATCCCAGGAGAAAAAAAATTCAAAACAAAAATTTAAAACTATGTCTTAAGAAAGCTTTCTAAAATTAAAAAATAAAAAAAGTCTTGGATATATATGCTGAGGTGAAACTCCAGGGAATTGGTAAATATTTCCCAGGATGGTCAAACCAAAACCCATCCTAATGTGGAATTTCAATGTTAGAGAAAATAAAAAACATGGGATGGGGTAATCCAAACAAGACAAAAAGACATCGAGAGCAAAATCAACAGTCAATTTAAAAACAAGACAAATGAGGGCCTGCCTGGTGGTGCAAGCAGTTAAGTGTGTGCGCTCCGCTGCAGTGGCCCGGGGTTCGCCGGTTCAGATCCCGGGCCTGCACAGACGCAGTGCTTGTCAAGCCATGCTGTGGCGGCATCCCATATAAAGTAGAGGAAGATGGGCATGGATGTTAGCCCAGGGCCAGTCTTCCTCGGCAAAAAGAGGAGGATTGGCAGATGTTAGCTCAGGGCTGATCTTCCTCACAAGAAAAAAAAAAAAAAACAACAACAAGACAAATGATTTTGAGTGGTTTTCCCTGGCTCTTGATGAGTTCATAGGTGTTATCAATACTGCTCAGTTGTTGTTTGAAGAATCAGTCAGAGTTTAACGTGACTGAAGAATTAGCCTCTATTAGTCTGTATGGGAAAACTACAGGTGAGAACATTTTCAAAGTTTAGAAAAACACTAATTCTCTACAATCAAATGGAATCTGCCAAGATGTTACAACTGATGGTGGTAAAAATATGTGTGGAGGAGAACAAAAGCTTAGATGGACAAATTTACAAAACTTGTGAAAATGTAACGTTTAAACCTGTTATTATTCATTGTACTATTCATCAGCAGGTACTTGGAGGACAATATTTTAATTGATCATGTGTTATGAACACAGTGGCATCAACAGTGACCTTCACGTGCTCTTGTAGACGAAACATTGGTAATTCTGAGAATTTTTGTTCAGAAATAGAAATTGAATAGTCTTAATTGCCCAACCACACAAAAAGTTAATAACTGAGCACTGGTAAACTTTTTTTGTAACTTTTTGGGCACAGGGTTGAGATTGAAATTTTTCTGAGTGACAAGAACTGCCCTCAATGGCTATTGTTAACCCTTGAATGGCTTTGGAAATTAGCTGTTGATAATTTTTCTTCACCAATTCAGCCAAAAATAACAGAGCAAAATAGCGCTTATATGTGAAACTTCTTCAGCAGTAAGTCAAGTCATTTCAGTGACAACTAATGTTTGAATCTTAAGTACCTTCAAACTGCTTTATACACTTCCCATGCTATCAAAAGGTAAAACAAGAAGTGAGATTTCATTTCCACACAAATTTGCAGCAGATATATTTTCCAAGTTCAAACTACAATTCCAGCAGCATTTTTCAGACCTCAGTGTATGAAAGAATGGAACTACCTGCATTTCTTATCCTTCATTCCCATAGGTGGCCCCTCCATACTTCCCTCCTGAGATTGTCCCTCATGCTATGACACTTTTTCAACCATCGCCATAATTTTATAAATCCTCTTATTCTTCAAAGCCTTCCCTAAACATCCCAGCCTAAGATTTCTCCCTAAGCTCAACTCCTGTGATAATTATTATCTGGTCTTTCATTTGACACTCTCTATATACTCCTTTTGCTTCTTATTATATATCCACTTATACAATTAATATCTCCCCATATACACTGTAAGTTCCTTGAGGGACATTTTAAGGAGTACATTTTAAAGAGATAACCCACGTCCCCTGTCGGCAATATCTGAAACACCGGAAAACGTTGGTTGATTAACTGCTTGACCAAGTTTTTTTTTTTTTTCCTGAGGAAGATTGGCCCTGAGCTAACATCCGTGCCCATTCTCCTGTTTTGTATGTGGGACGCAGCCACAGCATGGCTTGATGAGTGGTGTGTAGGTCTGTGCGCGGGATCCTGACCTGCGAACCCGGGGCCTCCAAAGCGGAGTGCACAAACTTAACCTCTACGCCACCGGGCCAGTCCCTTGAGAAAGTATTTTGATAGTCACAAACATAAAAGTGATTAATGAAGGACTATGGAAAGACTCATCAACACTCTGTTATTACAAATTTAATTCAGCCAACATTTCCTACATATTTACTTACTTTTGGCTAGTCATAAAAATGAATCTGAAATTGTCTCTACTCCCAGGAAATAAAAGGTAAAGTAGAATTATTTACTGCAGTGGTTCTCAACTTGAGACAAATTTTGCTTCCCAGGGGACATTTGGCAATGTCTGAAGATATTTTTGTTTGTCACAACTGGGGGGGTCAGGATGCTACTGGCATATAGCGAATAGGACCAAGGGATGCTGCTAAGCATCCTACAACACACAGGGCAGCCGCCTACAGCAAAGAATTACCTGGCTCCAAATGTCAATAGGATCAAGGTTGAGAAACCTAATTTACTGTGCCAATGTGGGCTGAGATATGTGAAAATAGTTCTCAATATTTGTTTTCATCTTCTAAATTATGAAATTTACATATAAGTTATTTTTTATATCTGAGAACCTAAGGCTGATGTCTTCCTCCACTGACCCCCGTGTCACTAGACTAAAAACGTCACGAGGCTGGAAACGGGTCCTCCTCTTTCTCTGAAGAGCTATGTAAATGTGTGTTGAGACTCAGTGCTCAATAAATATTTGTTGAATGTATAATTAAGTATTGAAATGTTATCCACTCTTCCTTCACTCCCCAATGCATTGGTCTAACATTGCCTTCTAGAAGTACTGACCCTTCAGAAATCTAGAAGGACCTTTAGAGAGAATCTCATCACATGCTTTTTAATATTTGTTGAGCCAGTGACACCTTTTCTTCAAATAGCTTCTCATGGGAAATTCTAACATAGAAGGCAGATAAAAATAGAGATGTTCCCAAGGTGAGGGATCTGGAGCCCAACCACCAGCACACTGTGGCATCCCCTGAGGTGGACGTTGAAAAGCCAATGCACTCAAATTACACTCAAATAACAATCAGCAAAACTGAAGTAGAGAAAAATAGTAACCAAAATAAAGTCAGACAGCTATGTCGTGGTGGTCACTAACTGAAGCTGCAGTCATTCATTAAATACTCTGAAAGAGAGGTGCAGACCAAAGGTTCCTATTTTGTTGACTAACCTAATATCGCACTATGCTAATGTGTGTGTGTGCATGTGTGCCCGTGTGTGTGTATGTATGGTTAGAATCCCTAATTTTTATATCTGAGTATCTAGGGCTAGTGTTTTCCTCCCACATTCACCTCATTTTTGTTAGATTAAAAACTCCACGAGGCCCTTCCCAACATGGGAATTCAAGACTTAAACAAAATCTGTGTATTAACTAGCTATAGAGACATATCTTTGTGAATTATTCTTTCCAGAGTCAGGTTCTTCTCTGAGATCAATTTAGGCAGAAGAAATTTAGAAAACTTCTTTAACATCCACTTGTCCTTGCACATAGATAAACGATTCTTCATGGGGAGAGGGTTGTTGCATAATGGTATTTTGGAATTAGGAGAATGTGTAGTTTGAAAAAGCAGTCTGTAAATTTATTTTTAAAACTCCCTAATACCTATAATTTTCATAATACAAATCTCAAGCTTGTCAAAATATTTGTGGCTGGCTGGTGGGAATACTTAGAAGATAGTGATTCTCTAACAAATAATAGGAAAATGAAAAAGGGATGTCTAAGAGGATCTTACAAGAAGAGCTTGAAGCATGAGGTCTTTATGTTTATTAAAAGATTGCAGGAAATTTCAAGGTGGAAGGTAGAAAACAGGGAATTCCACTTAATGACCTGGGGCCATTCAAAGTCCTATATAGCTGTTAAAAACAATGTAAAGAGGCTTGAGTCTGGGCATAGAAGGTATGGAAAATAAACAGGCAGCCAGTGCCAAAGTTCAGAGATCTTCTAGGCTGGGATCGTCATTGCGAAGATGAAGAAACCATTTTTAGTCTATGTTGCTTTGTTCTGTTCTCTGTTATACTTTGTTGTGATTCTGCTCCACACTATCAGCATAAAAAAGCACAAGATGACTGGAAGGTCAACATGACAGCAAGGAAGGATCTCCATGGCTGGGGTCATGCTGTGATGTTGTCAGTCACAGGATTATGATGGGAGACATTGTCCCAAAAGTTTCTACCAGAAAGTGAATACATGGTAGGTAGAAATCAAATTTAAGTGGATTGTATAACCAATCTAGTCTTACCTTCTTGTCACGAAAACCCCCAAATGGTTTCCTTTCTCTCAGAATTTTCATATAAAAAAGCTGAACAAAACTGATGTGTGAGTTACCTAAGGTCAATGCTCGAGCTATAGTTAGCAACCTGAGAGCCAAAAAAGGTTTCAATTTTCAAGCAAAATCCTTTTGTAAGCAGTAGTTTTATAAAATGCCACAAACACAGCTGTGCAGAGGGCACAGAGAGATCTGTACCTCTGACCACGAGACTGGCCTTAGGAGCTCTCAGAACAATGATGCCGCCTTGGAGTGAAAAAAGAAAAAAGAACAGGATAAGCAAAAGCAGTGTCCTCTCATTAATCTGGGCTATCTGAACACTCCACACACCATTTCCATCCACCTCAGTGCGTCTGGAGCCCCTGCCTGGGTCTGCAAATCCCATTTAATAGTCATAAATTGTCATTGATTTATCTTCTCTTGTGTCCAGCTTCTGTTTTTGTGCTTTTTCCCTCTTTATAGCCAACAGCTCTTCATGGAAGGAGGGGTCCTTAGAGGTCACAAATCTCACTCCACAATTTACAAATGAGAAGAGAGAACAAGCCCCAGAGAAGCGAAGGTGTTTGCCCAGAATCGCATAGCTACTGTCAGAACTGAGTGAACCCAGGTGGTTCAGCTCCGAGTGGGCTCTACTGGTGCCAGTTGTCTCAGCCTGATCTTTCCCACCCTCTCAAGACTGTTCTTCCTTCACTGGAGTCCTCTTCAGAGGACAGTCATTTGGTGAATTTCAATAATCTCTATAGAAAGCACCTGCCAATCACCACAAAAGAAGGGATGTGTTTGATTTCATTTTTAGTCATTCTCATTATCATGTGAAATGGAAAGCTTCTTTGCATTTATTTATTTCCATAAATAAGGAAGAGTGGCTCATGATGACAGATCCTTTCTTCAGTCCTCCGAGCATAGCCTGCATCGAGGCTGGAAGAAACAAGGGTCAGAAACAAATCTCTGTTTATTTCAAGACTGTCATAAACAAGGAAGGCCATCTTGTCCCTTGGGTCTATGACTTAAGTCATCATTAAAATCACTTCACAGTCTTTAATTTGGTAATAGCCTATGAAAGCTGATTTAGGAGTCCAATTTCTATGAAAAGATTTATAAACGTAAATGGTAAATGTATAGATTTATAAAACATTAAGTGGCAAGATTTTGTGGTGGGTTTTGTCAACCAAAGTTTTAACAAATGCCCAGAAATTTTAAAAAATATCACATTACAAAAATACCTAAATTACAGAAATACTCTTTTAAAAATACAAGATAGGTCTATTTACATACATCTCATTTTTACCTCAATGCCAGCTGAAAGATCCATTAAATTTGTCAGTTACTTATCATTTGTAGCTAATTTTTAAATGGAACTAAGTTTCCAACTACACATTTTTTTCTGTCAAAGACAGTACCTTTCTCCCTATATCTTGAAAAAAGAGTAGTGTTTTGCTAATAGTAACAGTTCTACTGCCCACTCCTCTGAGCTCAGGAACTGAAACGATGGTGGAGTCATTTGTCCATTCCCTACCCCAACCAGAAACTTTCCCACATGTGGTCATCTCTCTTCTACCAGGATCTGTCAGTAACAGAAAATTAACTTTCTCTAAATGATCCATCTATTCTGCTGATGAAAAGCTCTATAGGAAAGTTTGTTCCTGGTTCTGTTATTTATGGCTTACCTTTGATCTAAATGCAAGTCCTCCATAAATGCACAACATAGAATTTATCCTAAATAATATGAATAGTTTCTAATACTAGAGGCAAGGTGACAGAGTAGAAAGTTCTTAATTTCGGAAACAGCCAGATGGGTTCAAATCCTGACTCTGCCCTACCACTTAAATAGGTATGGAACTTGGAACAAGTTATCTGAGTCTTGGTTTCCTTAAATATTTAGAGTTATCGTGAGACTTAAACAGGTTCAGGAGTATAAAGCATCTAGCAAGAACATCTGTACTTACTAGAAAGTATTCAATAAATATTTGCTATGTATGCTGGTGCAATTAATAATATTTTTAAAAATAATATTCTGCCAAAATGAATATTCCAGGTGTGTAGATGGACTAATTGAGATTATTTTGGAAACAGAGGCAATCTTAGACTGGGAAAACCAGACAGGATTGGAACAGCTACCCCAATTCTGCATTTTACAGATTAAAGATGTAAAGTCAAAGAAACAAGTTTTTGCCTCTACCCACATTTAGCCCCTTTAGCTTCTGGGATTAATTGGTGGAGCAGAAAATGGCAGATGAAAAATATATCAATGTGCCCGCCCTCACCAAAGTCATATTGAGTCTATTCATCCTGAAAAGTGAGGGAAAGTGGTCTAGAAATGCAAAACATTCTCATCTCAGCTGCCCTACCAAATTAAGGCTAAATATGTCTTTAATGATCTTTGAACAACAGTGCTTTTACACGGGGGATTAATATTTGACTTCTGAAATTTCTTCATTATTCTTAAACACACAGACCCAGGCATATGGTCTCTCTGATGTTTGATGAATGTTGGGACCTAGTTGTGAATTGAAAACTGTCAACACAAACTTAGAAAACCAGGGTCACACTACATGAGTATAAATATTCAGCGCCATATAGCAAACAGTGCAGTTTATGAAACATGCTGCTTTTGAATGTACTGCTAATAGGATATTACTATAAAATGGGCATAGAGAAAGAAACACAATTATTGTAGTTAAATTATTACAGCTTGATTTATACTGTGTATAATGTATGTTTTCATAAAAATAAAAAAGATATTTTTCCAGCTAATTAACGGAAGGTAGAATTGTAGCCATATCGCAAATAATTCTCCACTGGTAAATATTTATTCTGAATGATGTTTAGATCATATATTCTGTTTATCTATTGAGGAAATTACAACTATTTTTAAAATTGGCTATGTTCCTCAGAGAGGAGCATTAACTACATTGTTCAATCAGTGAAAAAATGCATATGTATTTACCTGATATTAATAAAGTAACAGTAACAGGAGATGATGCCCATCCTTCCTTTAGTGTAAGTAGTAGTGTTCCATTAAAGGGCAAACAGTTTTACCCTCCAGGTTAGAATATGGGGAGTGTGTGAAGGTAAGTCTTTCCCTGGCCCCTAATAATAACCACGTGGGAAGTGAAACAGACATACAAGCAGCTCCTTGAGCGACTCAAGGGAAGACGTTCTTGGAGAAAGCTTATCAGGATGGAAGTTCAGGTACCTTCCCTAAAGACCACACAGAGCTTTGGAGCAGCAGGCAGCCACCTGACCCCAAGAGCCCAGCCGCCGCTGATAAGCACAAGCTTCCTTTTCCTTCCCAGCAATCCCATGCAAGGCTGAACTCCAAGTGAGGAAATGTTTCCCAGCAAGGTAATGATCTGATCCAAAGTAATCAACACTTAGCTGCAACCAGCCAATGGGCTTAATCCTCCCAGAACGTGTTACAAAGCACTCACCCTAAAGAAACTTCCGATTGGTGATGTGAAAGCAAGCGGCTATGTGGAAGGGAGTGGTGCAGAAGCCACTACAGGCTCTTCAACTACCCCCAGAAGGCTCCTCCCTGCTTCCTCACATCTCCACCTGAAAGGAAAATTAGCCACATATGCTTGCCTCTCATTTTCTATGAAATAATACCATATGGACAGTAATTTCAGGGAGCTTTTTTTTTTTTTGAGGAAGATTTGCTCTGAGCTAACATCTGTTGCCAATCCTCCTCTTTTTGGCTGAGGAAGATTGGCCCTAAGCTAACATCCGTGCCCATCTTCCTCTACTTTATATGTGGGAGGCTGCCACAGCATGGCTTGATAAGTGGTGTGTAGGTCCATGCCTGGGATCCGAACCTGCGAACCCCGGGCCACTGAAGTGGAGTGTGCGAACTCAACCACTATGCCACCGGGCTGGCCCCAGGGATATTCTTATTTTTAAAATGTCTGGTCCTGATTGACTCCATCAACTCTGAAACCAAGCTTTACTTGCATCTTTGGATCTTCCACTTCAGATGAGAAAGGCAGAAGGTAGAGAATAATCTACTCTTGAAATATGTGAAACCAGGTCCCATCAGAGAATTGAAACTACAGCTAGTAAATTCCCACAACCAAAAAGCAGTTCTCAGTCATGTTGAAATGATGACTTCAGCCTTAAAGCTGTACTTGAAATAGAATTAATTTTAACTAATCTTCTGGGTTTCAGGACAGAAGTTTAGTAATTCAATGATTTGCTTAAGTTTCAGATAAGAAAAGGTATCAAACTATTTCTATAAAACATAAATACAAAAGGTATCATCCTATTTCTACCCACCTTCAGCAATGTCTGACCTAAGAGTCCTAGGATTATGGTACTGATAGCAAATACTAGGAATTTAAAAAAAGAAGTTTTAAAATTACCATTTAAAGTTTTAAAATTAAAAAAAAAGTTTTAAAAGTCCAGGGGCATCCGGACTTTTTTAATGAAGTTTAACCAAAAATTTATAGGGTTTCTTCACTAGGACTAGAGGTGACAAAAGGAAAACATGTGCCAAGAGGATCACTGAAACTAGGCTCTTATCACACCTGTAACGAAATTTTGTCTGCACAGTATTCAAATATTGTAAATGTTACTAACTGTATTTGAGATGCCAATTCAAAGCACAGTAGCGGCAGTTCATAGTTGACTTTAAAGCAACAGCTGTCTGAATAGGCTTGCTGCTTCAGTGGCTTACACAAGTTCTTCTAACCTACGAAGTTCAACATAATGGTCAAAGTATAATAAACTTTAAAAGATTTTACCAGGTGCATATTTATTAGTCATAAGACTATGATATTCTTGGGAATTAATCAAATTAGATAGCATTAACCAACTCTTAGATAAACAATAAGGATATTCCTGATACTATCTCCCAGAAGGAAAAGAGACAGACAACAACTGAAATAGTTTACATACACTGAAATAGTGTCGTATACTAGTTTAAATATTTTGATGAATTGAACCAAAGCCAAATTGGCTAAAAGAACTAAGTGTTGACTCATTTAACTAGAAAGCCCAGTGGGAGGAGAGGCCTCAGACTTGGGAGGGGGAGCGGGTGGAGTCGGATAGCTCGTGTTTTTCTTTTCCATCTCTCCATAGTGCCACCCAGTGTTAGTTTCATCCTAAAGCTGGGTCTGCTCAGGATTATGTGATAACTGTCAGTAGCGATAGAGGCAAAGTGCTTTCTCTTCCATATCCAGAGTGCATGCTTCCGCCCCAGCACTCCAAGCTAGAATCCTGAGCGTGTCCTTCACTGGAGCAGCTTACACCGTATGCCCAATCCCTAATTAATGATTGTGGCCAGGGAAATGGTTATGTCGATTGGCTTACCCCAATCAGGATGCATGTCTGGAGCCGAGGATGAAGTCATTTCCCAAGGACACAGATTATGTGGAGGATAGGTAGAGACTAGTAGGAAAACTGGGTAAAGGAAAGAATGAATACTGGATGATCACTACATGGAGATCTGGCCTAAAAGACCACAGCAAGCCCAGGGCTGTATTTACTGAAAATTACCGTTGGCATTACTAATAAGAAAATAGTTTCCAGATTACAAACTAACAACAGCAACAACAAGATTCCAAGGCCAGTATGTTTCTTTTATTATGATTTTTGTGTTTGACTTCAGATGGTTGAATGATTTCATTTTCAATTGTAAGCATTACATTAATTCCCATGCAAAACCCAAGATCGCGTATGCCTGATTTCAATTGGCCAAAATCCAACCTGGGAGTTTGGACATTCAAGATGAAAACCAAAATGTTGCTTGACCTTTCCAACAGTAGACAACATGGTCATCCTTTGAGATATCGGCAGGCCCCCGATCTTTCAAACACCATCATTTGCCATGCGTCTGTACCAAAACAGGGAGCCGACGCCTTGCGGCACCTAAGCCTGGCAAGTAATTTCATTCATCAAGACAGGACACCTCTACACCAAGGCCCACCCACAGATATGTCCTGGTTCCTGCTCTATAGCAAAACCTGCTTTTCAACAGGGATGGAATCTTCTATTTGGGGATTATAAGTTCTTCCTGCCACTTTTCCTCAAAACTCTCAGTAGAAGCAAAGAGACTTTACAATAAAGCTTACCTCTATAATCCCAAAAGAAATACATACAAAGACACCTACTCTATGAAGTATATATTTTCCCCAGCTTCAGATAAAGTCACTTGGCAGGTATAAAGCTTTAAAAACTTCTCTCAGTATGACAGGAACCAAGAATATCAAAGAGGGCAAAACAGGACCCCACAATTAAAGGAGAACTAAACAAATGCAAAGAACCGTTCTATTGATTGAGAGAAATGGGCTAAATGAAAATAAATGACAGCATTTCAACAATGGATATCAATTTATATTGAAACACATACACTGGAACTCTGACAATGGCAAAGATTTCATTAGTGCAAATAACAATTATAATGGTATGTTCTTTAACAGGATTTAAATAAGGCTTCAAATAATTACACACGCTAAAACTACCATTTGGAAACCTTAATTCTGTTTGGAAAGTTGTCAAACGCACTGTCCAAACCATCCAAAGTTCTGATTTGTGGACAATTACATTCAATGAAGTTGCTTCAAAACACAATTTGTAGCATTAGGACTTTCAAAGTCATGTTGTTTGGTGGAAAGGGGGAAAATACTCTGGGCACTGGTCAAAAGAAAGAAATCCAGCTAACATAGCAGGTAGTTCCCAGGTTCAGATGATTCTCAAATTTCTGTAGTGATGAAAGCTCATTACAAAAATAAAGACAGAAAAACAAAACAAAAAATAGTAGAATTCTGAAGTGTCAGAAAGGGATTCGTTTCCCCACCCCCATTAACAAATTTGCACAAAGTATGAAAGATAAAAAAAGAAGAGAATTCATGGGCATTTTCATCTATGGCTCAAGTTCTCCTTAAAAACAAAAACAAACTATGTGACGATAACTACAAAAAGTAAATGACAAAACCAGAGGCAGAATGTGAAATAGTAATATACTGTTTCAGAGCCTGCAGAACCAGGAAACTTAAAAGGTGTTCTTAACAGATCCAATCCAGGCTGGATACGTAAAAAATGGAAAGACAGCATCACAAACCACACGACACTTGATGAGAGTTTTAGAACCAGAAAAAAAAGGCAGCAAAACGCTCAGAAAAATTTATCATCAATTCTGAAATGGGGCCTCGTGACATCATCAGGGTTAATAAAGACAGAGATAGACTTCCCCGGGTTTTCAGTCACTAGCTGCTGCAGTTTTTTGGCCAAACGGTCATCAGGCTGGTTGGGGTCCCCTCCATCCGACTGCGGGGAGGGGATGCTGGTGGTGCTCCCTCGCCTCTGGAGCTCCAGCGTCAGCCGGTTGGCTGCCTTGACATGTTCGATGGCGGTGCGCAGGTGCTCTGCCGGGTCTGAGCGGACGGAGGAGAGCTTCCGCGCGTGGAGCATGACCGTCTCCTCCGACAGGTGTTCCAGCATGTTGCACTGAGGGATGAAATAATTGGGGCACATCTTGTTGACCAGACAGTGTTGCAGGTCATCGATGAGGCCCAGCAAAAAGTGGGCTGCATAGTCTTCTTGAGCCAAGTAGTTGGCAGGAAGTCTGTCACAGGCCCAGAGCATCATGCTGCGCAGGTGATAGGGGCTAATAGCCTTGGGCCGTGACAGGAGTTTAATGATGATGGCTTTGCAGGCCTGGTAGGCCTGCATGAGGCTGCTAGAGATGCACTTCTTCAACTGCACCTCGCTCCTGGCAAAGGACAGCCGCCATTCATTGTCCTTCTTACCCTTGTAGGAGCAAGCAGGCACCAAGTAAAACCCACTGATGACCTCTTCCTCAGTGATCTTCCCATCCCAAAAGTGGTTCTCCATGAGCCAGCTCTGGGCCACCGCAGGCCAACCTTTGAAAGATACCACAGGGACAATATCGTACAACATGCGACTGCTCCCCACACCCAGAATGATGGAGATGATGGTCCCATTCTTTTCTACCTTTTCCACCTTTGGCATCCCTCGCTGGGGTTTTTTCTGTATCTCTGACAGCACAATGCTGATGGAGTCATAGAACCAGTCAGCCACTTTGGTTGGGGAGAAGAAGTAGTTGGTGGCACCATTGATGTGATCTACGATTGTGCAGCAGTCTTTCCATTTACTGATCGTCCCCTCATCAAAGAGCCGAAGGCTCAGCCAAGAGTGGCACAAGGCTGAGTGGCGCATATCAAGTGTCACAGGCTGATTACGGTCATGCAGCTTAAGGGCTGGCACCAGAAGGGTAAAGTCCATATCATAGTCGGTCCCTCGAGCATAGACATTAAGCTCATCTAAGTCCAGGTCCACCACGCCTTCCCGGACTCCTCCAGAAAGCAACAGGTACTCATTGGCCACTGGAAGTTTTTGGTCCAGCTTTTGCACCATTCCTAGAAAAAAAAAAAAGAAAACACTATTATAGGAAGCACAGACCTAAGAGTCTTAAGCATCAATATAGAATGTGCGGAGCTTCCAAGAGCCACTATCCATTACCAGTAGAAAACCATATCATAGGCTGCTGCACAGACCCAGCTAAGGGTTCTTTGTTCATTCTCATCAGCTCCAGAACTCATCCTTTGCCAAGTGGGAGAATTACAATAGATTTTTCTCTCACAGGGCAAGCAGTATCATCTTCAATGATAAACCAGGGCTCCTCTTCCCCCAGTCATCACCTCGGTTAATGCTATTGCCATCCACTCAGTCACCCAGGCTAAAAACCTCAGCAAGCTTCAACTCTCCCTTGCCTTTCTACTGCCAAACCTTATCTAATAACCCCTGCAACATTTCTCACTCCTTCCCTGTTCTCCATCTCTGCTGCCATCATATAAAGCCAGGCTCTTTTCATCTCTTGCTAAAGCAGTCTCCCTCCCCGGGCTCTCCCTGCTTAAAACTTCGACACCAGTGATTATCAATGCGGGCTGTGGACACTGAAAGTAGGACACTTTCAGGGGGCTGTGAGGTCATAACTCTTTTCATAATAATACTAATGCATTATTTTCCTTTTTCACCGTGTTGACAATTGACCTGACACTTGATGGTACAAAAGCAATGGAGGGGAAAACTATTGGCGCCTTTGCTTTAGTCAAGACAGTGGCACCAGACTGTACTAGCAGGCATTGGATTCTTTACTACTGACATGCACTAGCATTAAAAAAAAAAAAAAAAAAAAAAATCAAGTTTCACTTAAGAAAATCCTTAATGGAAAAGAAAAAATGGATTAATTTTATTAAATCCCAACTCTTGAACCACTTTTCTAAGATTCTGTGTGACGAAATGGGAAGTAACCATAAAGCACTTCTGTTTCATATGAAATACAAAAGCTGTCTGCAAGAAAATCATTTTGTGTGAACGGTTGAGTTGTGGGCTAAATTCACTGCTTTTTTCATGGAACATCATTTTTATTTTATTGAACAACTGATAAACTATGGCTATTCAGACTTGAGTATCTGACAGACATTTTCTTTAAAAAATGAACAAAATGAGCCTGTCTTCGAGAAAATAACTGACGATATTTATTGCCAATGATAAAACTGGAGCTTTCAAGAAAAAATTAAATTTGAGAAAACTCATCTCCTGTACCACCAGCTTTAACATCTACCCAAACCTAATAGTTTTCTGATGTGACTGGTAGTGATGTTATGAATGTGATTTTTTTTAAAAATGAGATTGTGAGCTCTTTGAGAGTGAAAACTCTCAAACTGGTATTAAGTAGGCATAGGAGTCCGCACCCAGTAGGCACACAATTGAAGCTATGTCTGAACAATAAAGGAATGAGTAGATAGGATCAATAGGGCTTGAACATAAAATATTTAAATAAAGCCTTGACATAAATGTTCCACGAACAACATACAAATTTACTCTCCCTGCCTCTTGCCTTTTTATTATATATTTATTTGTGTTTCATTATCTGACAAACTACCAGCATCACTCTGTGACTTATTAACAATTTCCCCCCAAAGATGGCAAAGAACTGTGATTCCATTATTCATTACAATTACTTTGAATAAACAGTTTGTTATTCATATGACAATCCCAATGCAAATAAATAAACCACGTGGTGTAAGTGTCTGTACTACCATTATCTTTCAGAATTTAACACTCATTTATAAAATGTATTCTTTTTCATTCTTTAAAATTCTATTTTCCAAACCATACTAACCACGAAAAAGTCTTTTATTTAGTACCATTTCCTTCCATACAGGTAGGAATATAGCAAGCTATCACTATTGTTTTAAAGCAATCAATAAGTTATCCAACATTAAAGGGTCAACAATTCGTCAGAAAAGAGAATCCAGTGTACCTGACATTTGGGGGCTGTTTCTCACACTACCTCTGCTGTGATGTGCCACCCAGATCCTTCTTCAATAAAGGTCTTCTTGTCGCAGCTGCTGGGAGTGCTGTCAGCATAGTCTCTAAGGATTGTCTTGGCTGCAAGGAGCCACCTCAACCAAGGTCATGTCTTGTGGTTGGGGTGCTATGGCGGTGGGGGGATGGGTTACGCATCCAAGAACTGATCAGCGTGAGGGTGCCCTAGTTCAGGATACTCTGAAGATCCCGAAGGGGTCAGCTGAGGCTGACACTGGGCCTGGGAGGAAATCTGACTATCCCCTCTGCCTAATCCTTCCTCCGCTCCCTCCCTTCCACAGGTGCTAATCCCAAGGGTAATTAATAAATATCCTAACTCCATTTCAGGAGCTGCCTCCTGGGGAGCCCAATCTAAGACATCACACACTACAAGCAAAAACAGTCTTCACTACAAATTCAGCGTGCAAAGTTTATTTTCCTTTTTAAAGTGGTTATTTATTTATTTATTTAGTTTTATTTATTTATTTATAATTTTATTTATTTATTTCCCCAAAGCCCCAGTAGATAGTTGTATGTCATAGTTGCACATCCTTCTAGTTGCTGCATGTGGGACGTGGCCTCAGCATGGCCAGAGAAGCGGTGCGTCAGTGCGCACCCAGGATCCGAACCCGGGCCACCAGCAGTGGAGTGTGCGCACTTAACCGCTAAGCCACGGGGCCAGCCCATAAAGTGGTTTTTTAAAAGTCAAATTTAGCAACCAGGATTGAAAGTTGTCATAAACACCAAGACAAAGATTCATTTCTCAGTTGCCATCATGTTTCAGTATTAACCTCATTAACAAATACTACCACCCCAAGCTTTAGCTGTAGTTATAAAAGGATAAGATTGACTTCCCAGAATCCAGAGTAGGTTGTGAAAATCATTTTCACTATTTTATAGACTCACATGTAGGTACAGTGACTTTTAAAGAGAAACATTTGATAATGACATAATTTACTCATCATTATTTCAAATATTCTTTCATTCTAGCATTTGGAGTGCCATAAATATATGTGGGAAAAATCGTGAAATGCTGCATTGTGAGAAGTAAATAAGATCTGAATCGAGTAGAAGTGGTATTGTTATCTGGATAACACATTGTCGTCCTCTCTTAGGCATAAATAATTCAAAACTCTATATGTGCTTTTGCCCTAGACAGGATCAAACTGGCTCTGAGCACACTAGCTAGGTCTTGTCTACACAACAAGAATAACTTGTACATTAATGGCCTGGGAATAATTTGTTTACAAATGTACCACCGAATTTTGCCTTGGATCGTCACAATTTTGTGTGGGTAGTTACAGGAGAGAAAAAAATAAAACTCCCTTTTGCCCTCTGCTGGCTTAAAGAAGTTTTAATGTATTTTCACTTGTTAGTATACACACTAGAACATTCCTCTTTCCTTCCAATTGCTGCTTATGCACCTAGTTAAAATGCTGGCCCTTCTCTCAAAGGAGCCGTATAAAGTATTTGGCTAAGTTCTAATATTCAGGAGTTAGGGTAATTGTGGACACTTCTTATTCCTTTAAAGTGCAGAGAGAACTTCAGCAGCAGAGAGAATATTGCTGAGGCTCATCTGCTAAGCTCCTAGAAGTTAGAAACAAAGTCCCTAAGGCCGCATTGTTCCGCAAACTAATCCCCAGTGACACCCACATTTGCATTTAGCCTGCCTGTGCCCATTAGTCTGCAGTTTTACAAATGATTTGGTAACACAAACTGGAGACTTTCCCAGCATCAGACAAACTCAAATGCCCTCCTTGAAAACTTTCCTGGGCTAAGTTTAAGTGAAAATGAGCTGACTTCAGCTTTCATGGCAGATGAGCTGCCATGCAACTAAAACACAGCCAGGGCCTGAGAAGGCAAAAGACAGAGGAGGGGGAAAAAAAATTCAACTGTACACTTTGACTGTAGGCATCAGTTCCAATAGGTGTCATCTCTGAATTAATCCAAGGATTTTTGTGTAATTACAGGAGGGTAAGATCAAGTGACTTTGGCTGTTTAGCAATTTTAAATTATCCAAAGCCAGAATGGGAACAAAAGGAAGATGCACACACATCACTTAAGTTATTAGTAGCAAAAAAATGAGGGATGGAGAAACAGCTTATTCCCCTGGGTGGGTCTCTTCTTTTAATGGAAGCATTGGAATATGTCTGCTCTTTAAAACACAAAGTAAAATTATCTTCCTTCCTGTAATTGATTCCTTGATTTTGGTTTATTTCATAGTTTCTACTTTAGAAGACCTTAACATTAATCTTTTATAGAGGTATGGGGGCCTGGAGTTTAAGGAATTAGTTCCATGTCATCCACTTAGTTCTTTGCTGATTATCTTTAGAATATCAAGTAAAAAGTGGAACTCTGTTCTGACTCCCTTATATTCTAGTGAATAAAACTTACTCAGATTCCACTGAATTCAAATAACCAACCTCTATCACTCAGCCATCTAACACCAGACTGTTAACAACCAGAGCACAAGAACTAAGTATCTTTTTTTTTTTTTTCCTGAGGAAGATTTGCCCTGAGCTAACATCTGTTGCCAATCTTCCTCTATTTTGTATGTGGGTTGCCGCCACCGCATGGCCACTGACGAGTGCTGTAGATCCATGCCCGGGAACCAAACCCAAGCCGCTGAAGCAGGGCATGCTGAACTTAACCACTTAGGCCACTGGGCGGGCCCCTAAGTATCGTTTTCTGTCTTCTCCCATCCTCACAGTTCTACTCCAGTAGATATGTAAGAACTCAAGTAGGTAGTTTAACAAATAATAAGGAAATTAGTGAAATTAGTACTTACACAGATTCTTAAAAAACACATACACACACCACGCTTACCTATGTTGAAGGAAGAAAGATCTATAAAGAGGTAAAACTTTTATGTCCTGTAATTAATGCTACAGAATTAAATTTTCTCTGTATATCTTTGACTATGCATATAAAAAAGATTTCCATGTAGATAAAAAAGACCTGAATATCTCAATAATATTCATTGTTTCATAAAAAAGAGGTATCTTTTTCACCCCAACTCATGTGGCACACCGATAACAGTGCCTTATTATGGCAATGATTGTTAATGGTAGGAAGGGTACAGAATGGAACTATGTTGACAAAGTTCCTCTGTGATTCTGATAGATCCTCTCGGGGAGCAGTCTCCTTGGTTGTTAATAAACAATATAAAACCTTTCTATAAATATAGTATGATTTATGCTTTTATATATTTTTGTCACGCTTACTTGACATTCTGAGAAACATTCTGAGAAGTAAGCATGGCTACCACCTACTAAGAAAGTCACCAATCTATAAAATTTTTAATGATCTCAATCTGGGGAAGGTTTTAGCAATTTCCTCATTCATTCACAGCCAGAAACCATGAAGTCTCTCACTTTATAGGTGAAAAAACTGACATTCAGGAGGGAGAAATAACTCATTCAAGGTCATGCAGCCCTAGTGACAGATTAACAGCATTGTCTTATTCCCACATTTGTTGCGAAGGTCAGAATGGCACCTACATACTGTTCTCCCTATGACAATGACCCGGCTTGACATGGATGCAGAATGGCTCAGAAGGAAAGTAGCAGAGGTCTCAAGACAAAGTGCCAACCTTTGTGCTTTCGTTGGTCAAAGCTTTAGTGTGACCTTAGACAAGCAGCAGAATGTGTCTGACTAACCACATTTATCATAAGGAAGAATGGACTAGATCTGTCTTGCAAGAAGCTATTAGTATTCCTAAATAAATGGCCTACAAGACACAGGAAAGACAGAAGTAAGACACCAATAGAGCTTCCCAGCTTTTTCATAATCTGCTGAGTGATCATTCAGATTGACAATTACAGCAATATGTTTTATAAGTCAAAGAGTCTATTTTATTAGGGATCATTTCTGAGACAACTGCATATAATTTTATTTAAATCTTTTAGAAAACTGGTTAATTCATGTATGGTAATGACCTATTGACCAAATATATATACTAATAGGACTGATTCAAAAGATGTCTCCTCAAAGAAGTCTTCCTTGATCTTTTCCCATTTTGACACTAACATGTGTGCAAGAGCATTGGAGTCAGAGTAAGACAGGCTTGGGTTTGAATCCTGGGTTTTTCATTTACGACTTCAGTAAGCCTGACAAATTATTTAACCTCTCTGAGCTTCCAATTCCTAATCTTTTTAAAACAGACAAAAACTCCCATCCTTATAGGATTGATCTGAAATGCCTACACACATAGATATGTAGTTATTTTCTGGGTGCGGCTCAGCAATTTTCATTTTCCTCATACGTTCTTCCCTTTTCTATCACTTATAAAACTGGATTAGCCGAATCACACTTCTTCCACAGAGTTGTTGTGAAGATTTAACTAAACAAGGTAACCTATCTAAAGCCTCTAGGGCATGTCAGGCATACAAAACACATTAGATGAAGGGAAAGGAATGGAGCAGTCTTTCCCCTGGCCGCACCCAGACTGGTGCTAGCCCCAGGATGCCTCCTCTGGGGGATGCCATCGTGTGGCAAGGCACACAGCTTGGCAAGAAGAGGGCAGGATGGATTCCAGCCTTTTCTTGTTCCCATTGAATAAGTGCCCTGTGGAATGAACAACCTGTACACTCCTGTGGAGGACCTTGATCTGAATTCTTACGGTAGCACTTTCTATACCTATTACCGTGTGGGCTACACTCAGGGCTTATAGTCAATAATCTATAAGCTCCGGTAGTCAAGCTTTCATCACTGCAGTGGCTAATACAGACCTGGGGATCAGAAGGCAACTGCTTGTTGAGTGGACTGTTTGTCTCACTCAACCCCAATACCTCATTAACCGTAACCTGAGCATCACGGAATTTGCTACACAATATAGTATGAAACACTGCCAGCATATGCCTATAAAATCATGTACTAATAATCCAAAAGTCAGGTTAAAAAAAAGCCTCTCTAATCTATCATTATTTTCCTTCTTAAAAATTAAAACCAAAGTTCTAAAAATTAATGAGCTTGGTCGAAGTCTACTAAGCTGTTTTGCACAGAATGAACATGAGTTAGGCCTGGATTCAAGTCCCGTTCACCCGCGACCAACATAATTAACCACTCTGGGCCTTAGTTTCTCAGAAATTGGGGAATAACAACTAAGTTTGTTGGGTGGTCACAGGGATAAAACAAGAAAATGCACACCAAATTACTTAGTGTGCAGTCTGGCCTTACTTGTCAGTCAATCAACAGAGGGTTCTGGGCACGTGTATGCACATACGTTATCAGTATATTTTTCTCATTGAATAAGTCTTGCCCTTTTCTTTCTTTTCAGTCCTTCGGATAGTTTAAAAACTCATGGTTTCTGCCAACCAGAACTTACTGGTAAGACTCAAAAGAGAGTCTTATTAGCCCCACCTAGCAGCTTCCCACAGCCATAACAGGGCACGAAAGCTAGACTGTCAATTTACAAGAGGAGTGTTCTCTTTAGAAAGCTCATTCTTGAAAAATAAAAACAATAGCAAGTGGAAAGCAAGAGTAATGCCAATATGGTATCAAATGGCTACATAAGGACATAGAAATGTATCAATGATGACCAGATTACCCCTCTCCTGATCTTCAGCAGAAGCAGTAAGTTTGTGATGGAGATGTTCAGAATTAAGTCAACTGTACCCCATTCTCCTCTGACCCAGCTGAGGGTGAGTTGCATTCCTTTCTCACTTGGGGATATTTATGCTAACTACTTAATTACTCTAAAACTGGAAAGCTGGGTTCAATGGAGGGAGGTGGGTGACTACATTTTAGAAGAAATATAATGAAGTAAGCCAAGTCCAGGAAATTGAAAGGATGGAGATGGGATTCAAAACCCAGGTTTGATTTTTTCATGCATGCAACACATAAGTATTAATGCCTCCTCTGAGCCAGTACTATGCAAGATACCGAAGATACAAAGGTGAAGAGAAACACACAGTCCCCGCTGCATAATGCTTGTCATTGAGTGAGAAAGCCAGATATAATTGTATCAATCAGGATAGATGTGGTTATGCTGAGTAACAAACCTGAAACCTCAGTGACTTAAAACAACAGTCTTATTTTTCATTCAGGCCTATGTGACCATCAGGGATTAGCTGGGGGGGCTCTTCTTTCCTTAATCCAGGACCCCGGTGGATAGAGCAGCCCTCATCTAGAACTTTACAGTCACTTTTTTGGAGAAGAAAGCCCTGGAGGATCTTTTTTCAGCAGTTAAATCTCTGGCCTGTAAAGGACATACATCATTTTTATTCATAAATCATTGGCCAAAACTAGTCACATGGTCCCACCCAATCCCAGGCCAAAAAAGTGCAATTCTACCTCATGCTGGGAAGGTAGAGAGCCAGAAATATTTGATAAGCAGCATGAACAGCTCCCACACTAATCAAATAATCACATGCTAATGAACATATAAGTATAAGCTGGGATAACACTGAAGGAAATGAATAAAAGTCCCAGCCAAAACACAGAAGAGGAAGAAGAATTGTTTAGCTAGGAGAACAGAAAATTCAAGGCCAAGAGATACACCTTCAAATATTTGATGAGTGGTCCTGGTAAAGAAGAAATGGACTTTACCCATATGATTCCAACAAGTAGAAGGTATGTAGAGAAAAATTCAGTCTAATCTGTAAATGAAAGAATCATCTCTCAGGTAGAATTTTCTAACAATGCCGCCTGTGGAGGGAAAATATTTCCTGTCCCTAGAGATGAGCAATCAGAATCTTCATTAGGGGTGAAGGCTAAAACTACAAACAAGTAATGGAGTCTGAGTATCGATGTCTTCCAAGGTGGCTGCCCATCACAAAAGCCTACTACTGAAGATAGACGACTACAATGTAGACTCCTATGGCCATCCAATGTGGGCCCCAGTAACAGTGGCAGTAAGAGATCCAAGGGAGCATCAGGCTCCAATGCTGGATGCTGCTCTTCTCTCTCATCTGGTTTACTCTGTGTCATTTCTAATCTGCAGCCCAGCTGCTGTCACATTCTCCAACCAACCAACTCCGCTGATTTAAAAGAAGACAGCACAGTACTAGCAATAACACACACAATAGCAAAAGAAGGGTTGACTTTATAGAGCACATTTTCAAAGTACGTACATCTCATGTCAAGGGCTCTCTGAGAAGGGCACACACATTTATTGGCTCTACTATGCACTAAGGAGCAGGCTGAATGATTCACCTGTGTCATCTCATTCAATCCTCTTGGCAGTTTCAAATAGGTGATATTGTCCTCATTTTACAGGTGAGGAAATCAAGATAAATAACAGTCCAATAAATTGTTCATGGTTATAATACCTGGGATCAAAATTCAAGTTGATTCTATACTCTTTTCACTATCCCACACTTCTTGCCAGCATTAAATGGGCTCTCCTAAGAGAATAAACAATTTAATATCTTCAGGCCTTTAAAAGTGCCATGTAAAAGACTATAAAAAAGTTAGTGGAAGCTCATTTCTCTATCCAAAAATGAAACGAATTCTATTTTGGAGTAAAATGATTTCTAAAGCAGATTAAAAGCTGATTTTAGTCATCCTTGGGGAATGAAGTATATGAGCAAAATGGGTAAAGGATCATAAAAAAGACTTGATTATAAATGACTTTAAAAAAAATGAATATCTAGTGCTGTGACACACAGTTATGTGTGCATGCACGTGTGTCTGTGTGTTTTGTGCTGCATACTTAACTCCCAGACAATTCTCAAAGAGCATTCCACAGGTGTTTTAATCACAACATCCTTGGAGTTCTTTCAGGCCCCAAAACAAACTCTGAGAATGTTCCCATATATTGAGAGGCATAGTCTAACTTGCTTATTTTAACCCAACAGCAAAACCTTAATTTTAAAGTCATATCCCCTAAATTTCTACTACGAGATTGAGGAGACAGAACATAATTATAAAAAAAAAAAAAATACTAACCACAAAGCCAGAAGCTCTTACTGATTTCTGAAGCAGAAAGCCTTTTTCCTCTGTGGACACAGCAGTATTTACCAGTCACATTTCTTCTCTGTACAAAAGTCAGTTTAGGCACACTGAGCCATGGGGAAAGAAACATGAAGAATTCTGTGCCTTCTCTAAAAAAACCCAACCCCCCTCCCAAATCAAAAAACCAACTGGTATCCACGAGCCTGTAATAAAATATCCTCCTTGTGATGCAGCAGGCTAAGAAAATATGTCACTGTTGATTAAAAAGGGACTCTATAGCTGTGGTCTATACTACATACTCAGAGTTGCTACATTAGCTCAAAAATGATCCCAATTTATATAAAGAAGCCACCTCTAAAGGATTTTAAAACTATTATTGGCTAGCAAAGACCTTGTCTTAAAATGAGTTTACTTTGGAAATTTTCAACATGTATAACAGTAGAGATAATAGTATAATGAATCACCATGTACCCATCACCAAGCTTCAACAATTGTTTGCCATTCTTGTTTCATTTATCACCATATATTTTGTTGTAATATTTTAAAGTAAGTCCCAGATATATAATTTCATCCATAAATACTTCAAGATATTTATCTGACAAAGACCTTTTTAAAACTGTAACCACCATCCTCATATCTAAACAAAATTCATAATAATTCTTTATTATTATTGATTTCACTTGATTTTATCTTTTTCTTAATCCCTGTGAATACATGAGTATGTTGTGTGTGTGTAGGAAAGGCTGTAGACGCCCTACCCTGCACTTGCAGCTATGGTAGGCAGCTTCTGCAAGCTGGCAGCTTCCCTCTTCAAGGTCAGCCATTCTGCTCCTCTGCCTGAGGGCCATCTCTGCTCTGGCACTACCAGGAAGTGCAGGGGAGTTAATGTGGAGAACTGACACCACTGGGGACAACCCTCAACCACTGGAGGACAGGAATCGGTGGACAAATGCCCCAGCTTCCCCAGACTCTGGTGGGACAATTCTAAGATGGGTTCTACACAACTTCCCAGAGGGTCCCACAAGATTCATCTGCTCATTAGCTCATTAACAGACCCTTTATTGGCTTTTCTCTCTTCTCTGTTTCAGTCATTCTACTCCCTGACTAGTGCTTCTTAGTATCACCTCCCAGATGAATCACCACACCAAGGTAGTTCTTATTTCTGGAAGTGTGTATAACAAGTTCATCCTGCTAATAATTCTGGATGAAATCACAACACCTCAGATGTATAATTGGCCATGACAACAGAAGCATAAGCTGATGACAATAAATTACTTGTTCTTTCCCACAATCAAGTTTCAGATCTAGTATATGTGTTTTACAAAATGAGATCTGAGCACAATTCTCAAAAAGAGTTCATCAGCTTTCTCCGATCAGCGAGCTTGTTTCCAGTGCATTTATAGTGAGCACCTTGCTTATTCATTTATTGCTTTGTTGATATTCCAATTTTCCTCATTTCCCAAAGGACATTCTAAGCCTCTTTCAATTCTGGAGAACTTTGGAGAGATGAAATTCATACATTACTTAGACATAGGCGTTTCTTCCTCAGTCTTCAAAGAAAACAATGGGGAGTAAGGCTTGAAGAGAAAAAGTAAAAAAGTAGGTTAGTCCAGTTTCTCAGTTTACTGCAGGAACTAATCTTCAGAGCAGAGCCTTGTTCAAAAGTGGATCTGCCTTATTCATATGTAAAAGTCTCAAGCCAAATTCAAAGACCAAAAGAACATTTCTCTTTCAGCCTCCATTTGGGATTACTCTGCCTCTATTCTTCTAAATTGTACAGAAAAAATCCCAAATGACATATTTAATCTCTCCATTCAATGACCTTTGCCCATATTTTCTTTAGTGTAGTGCTTAGACCAATTATCAATTATTTGTTGACCTGTTGGTGTCCCTTTGTCTGATAACCTATGTATCTCCTAACCTAACACAACAGAAGTTCAACAGATGTCAACTGAGTGAATAAATAGATGGTATAGCCTAAAGATAGAGTTTACGGGAATCTTCCAGGATGAAAATTCTCAGGGTGATGTATTTAGATTGACAGTGTCAACCTGACACTGTCACTTCCAGACATGATGAGAGACTCCAAAGCCACTATATCTGCAAGCCAGGGAATCATATTACGTACTCAGAAGAGAGGAAAGGGAGAAGCTAGGAGCCTGTTAATGAGCTGACCATAAGCTATATGGTTACTACACAAAAGCATCTCTTCTTGTTGTCCAAGAATAATTTAACTCGAGGACATTTTCCAAAGCATCAATTTTTAGCCAACAATCATAGGCAGAGATTAGGAGATAAAGCTACTATATAACTACAGTGTGATCTAAGATCAAAGTCTAATACCTGATTTTTAAAAAAGATGTTAGTGCATTTTTCCTTTGATGAACAGACTGTAAATAAACAGATTCCTTCTTAGTAAGCAATTCCCAATAACTGCCAGGAGATGGCACCCACATTCCACTCATTTACTATGAGCTTCTAGCTGGGATCCAAAATCAAAAAATCCTAGAATGAAAGCTCTGGGGAAACAGAGGCTTAGCAAGGGGCTAAGACTTGATAAGACCAAGACCGTATTAAAAGCATCACTCCGGGGCCTATTTGCCCCCAGGTACCACCCAGTGTCTTTGCCTTTTGATCTCCCAGAGGAAATCTGGTAACTCAGGAGATGACAGGCTCCTAGGTCGAGCCAAGACTGAAAGACGCTTTGTCTGGGCAGGCAACATGGTTGACAATTGATGCTCAAAGTATACTGAAGACCTTGTCGCAAGGCACAGAGTTCCAGCTCTCATTGGCTGTAGCTGAGATGAAAAAAAGACCCATGAATAAAGCTTCAGGTGTCAGGAATAAGGGGGAGAGAAGGCAGAGGAAATAGTCTTTGATGTTATGAGGTTAAGGCACCATTCTTTCTGCAAAACTGTTTCATTCTGACTACAAATAAATACATACACTAAAAGATTTAGGAGCCAAAATGATTACTAAACAGGAAATTGATTTTTTAACCTGGCTCCAATCAATAGATAATCCAAATAAACTTTGCTTTATATTGTGTGATGCTTTGCAGTCCCAGAGAATGGCCACAATCATTTTCTCATTTGTCCCAGCAATAATTCTGTGAAGACTATTACAGCTCTCATTGCACAGGTGTGGAAACTGAGGCTCTTGGTGGCTAAGTGACCAGCCAAGATAAGTGCACAACATATCCACACAGTTCTTTGGCCTCAACTAGATTAAAAACTAGTCTGACCACACACAATCATTTTGAAGGAAGGAAGGGCGTGTCATTTGAGTTCTTGACCAAGTTATTGTTTGTTGCAGGGGGAGCAGAAAGGGACAGAAAGGGATCAAAATGGAAATCATGCTCTGCTGCGGACAATCTATCGAGGGTAAACCTACAGGTCTCCATTATGCCTAGACTGACTGGGTTATTGATAAGATGCCCCTCTTCCCTTTTCCACACCATCTAAATAAACACACATCATTCCTAGGAAATAACTTGTCTTTAAGTTTCAAATAATTGGGTAGGTAATAGTTGCTAATTAATTTTCCATGTAGCTCATGGTTGTAATACCTAATATATTAATAATGACCCCCTTGCCTATATTATCTTTATCTTCATTTAAATAAATACATGTTATTTCAAATACTAATGTCCTCAATCAAGTTGCCATACAACAAAGTAGTAACACCCTAAAAATCTGCTATTTCAAAAAAACTAACTCGGTTAACGCATCTTCAAAGTTTCTCCATTGTATAAAGCTGGAATGTTCCACACAAAAGTTCGGATTAGTACAACTACACACGTACCTATAATTTAAGGAAGGACTAAGGGATCAAATAAATGTTTCCATGGAAAACAGACACGGAAAAAAAGTACTGACAGCCTGACAGGCTAATAAAGAGCAGAGAGAGCTTCTGAGCCACAATTGCCTACCTGATAATTACTTTCTGGGTAAAAACATACTTGAGTGTTTGAGCTTGAAAATGTTCACATCAAAAGAAGTTAAACTTAAAAAACAACCAGTCTAGGCCCTGTGCGGAGGTTGAAATTTGCAGCTTAAAAGCATTAGTAGATCATTTAAAAGCGAGTCACGTTGTGGCAGTGTTTTTAAACCCACGCCTGCACAACAGAGAAGGAAAGTCAGAGAGAAAGTCAAAAAGTGAGTCTCTTCATGCTGGAGTGAGAAAGTGGTATTTTGAGAGATGGCTTTCTTCTACTTTTCCTCCAACCATCAAAAAATGGAGCAAGAGACAGTGGTGTTTGATGAAAAGGGGAATTCAATATTCTAGCCAGAAATTGTGAACTAAAATGGTGGCTGTTGAGGGAGATAGAAGAGTTTTTTTTTTTTTTTTTTTTAACTTTATGGTGTTGAAGGATGTTTGAATCAGTTGCCAATTCTGTAACTCTGGGACTCCAGGGGATGAAATTTAAGTTTCATGTGTGCTCCCCACACAAAGAATGAATGAATCAGAGATTATTGGAGACAGAACTGACTTTCAAGGTTACGTCCTTCAACTGTCATGGTACAGATCAGGTTGCTGAGGCCCAAAGGTGACACAGCACAGCACCCGACACGGGTGCTAGGAATAGAATCCAAAGTCCTGATCCTCAGTCCAAGGCTCTTTCCACTCCACATGTGGGTCTCTAACCAGGAGTTTAAATAGGGGTCCCCATGTCCCACCCTAGAAGGAATGAAGCATATCTCCAAGGAGATGTGTGTTTTAAACTAGCAATGTTGAAATGCTTTTAAAAATTGAGACTGTCTGCTCTCTCCCTCAATTTCAAAGCAGAAAGTCTAATTGCATGGACTCAAGACAGGCAAAGCTGTCAAGTTAGAGGAAGAGGTTCATTGTATCAGTAATTCTCTAAAATCTTAAAGAGGTGAAATTAACCATTCTTCAAATCAGGAAAGACACAACTTTGGTGAGACTTTTGGAAACATGACAGGAATTGAGATTCAGGCAAGATACGACATCTCTCCTTCCTCACAACTCTGGGATTCATTTACATCTCCAACCTCCCAGTTATTCATTTTGCTTTGAATGAAAAGAAATATTCTTGCTAGATTTCTGCCAGTTATTCTTTCACACCCTCTATCTCCCTCCACCCATCAGACAGTAGCTGATTTTTGTCCTCTCTTCACTCTTAAGTATGGACAAAGCAATTGTGTAATCAATCAAGAATCCTTAAGGGCACTTGGCGCACACCCCACCCCTCACTGGGGAGTACATATCTGGGTCAGTGAGAATCAGCGGTGGGGCTGATTTGGTAGCCAAGCAATAAACCTGTGGTGATGGTCACAATTACAGCTCAGTTTTTGAAACCAAAGATCACACAGTTTGAAGAGAAGTGTACGCTTTCCAAAGCTATCAACTGTCCTGGACGTGAATTCAGACACAATGGATTAAATACAGGCACCCATATTCACACAGTGCCCCTTCCAAAAATCCAGGCAGGTTAGGTTTTTTATAGTGAAGCAGGAAAAAGACTAAATAACAAGCATTCTTTTAAAAGATGGTGCCTGCTTGAGAAAGGTCATTAAAGGACTCAAACCCAAGGGTAGTGTAATGGTGAGATGCAGAAATCTTTTTTTCAAGATAGTGATAAAAATGATATTTTGCAGGGACTCAAGTCTTGTCATGAGAGCAACTTTCAGCCGAAAAATTACATAATTCCATTTCAAAAGGGAAGTGGGGGCAGTGGTTCGCAGAGAAACCCTCCAGCAAAACCATACGAAGTTCGCAGTGTTTCCACTAGAGGTCGCTTCTTCCTAATTTTTCTTGACAGTGTTGGACAGGCTGCAATGAAAAAAGTAAGAGGAAAAAGGCCTGAAGGGTGGATATAAAATTTTAAAATTCATACCTGATTTTACTGATACGCTTGCAAAGTGAGTCAGAAATGGATTTGGGTTTCAGAAACAGTGCTTCTCACTGGGGAATCCCAAATGGCCACATGCTGTTTGCAGCAATCCTATTGAAACGGTGGGATGCCATACATCCATGGATACAATTCCACAGCTTTGGGATGAAAAAGGCATGTGGGAAAGAAAGATATAAGAGAGAATGTGGATGATGTGATGAAGAGATGATGAATTTAGGGTACAGAAAAGCTTGACGTGAACCCTCGCTTCATGATTTATTAGCTGTATGAGATTTAGACTTCTGAAACTTTAGTCTCCTCATTTTTCAAAAATGAGGATAATACCACCTCTTTCACAAGGCTATTATGAGACTTCACTGAAACAGTTACATAAAGCTCCCAATACAGTTTCTGGAACTTGGCAGATGTTGAAAAAATGTAATTTTCTTTTTAAAACAGTGTTCTGTTCACACTTCTCTAGGTCAGTTATTAACACTGGTTTTTATCTTGTTATTTGGGCATGTGCCTTTTTTAAAGAAAGGTTTTAGTATTTGTCTATTCAACCATCTCCCTTCCTCTCTTTTTGTCTTTTTTTTCCTTTTCATTTTAGTTTCCTCAGGCTTTGTTGTGTCAAGTAATGTGGGCGGAATGAAGGAAAGCCCATGACAACTTTGCCAGCTTTGTAAGAGACCGAAAATACTTGTAATGAAAAGTTACCACAAAGTACCTGGTTGGTAAGAGTGACGGCGGGAGGGAAAGAGGGAGGAAGAGAAAAAGACAGATGTACTGACTTTTCTGATCAGTTTTAGCTGCATATCATCTTTTCCGTTCTCTGATGAATTTGATATATGAGGAAAATGTAGTGAAATCCTGGATACTGAATGGATTCTCTCTGGTTGCCACAGTGGTTCTCTAACCAGTGTGCAGAATCAGCTGGAGAAATTATTAAAACACAGATTGCTGGGCCTCGAACCCCCAGAGTTTCTGATTCAGTAGATCTGGTGTAGGGCCTGAGAATCTGCATTTCTAACAAGTTCCCAGGTGATGCCGACGCTGCTGGTCCACAGACTACACTTTGAAAAGCACCAGTTTAGCACAGCCACAGAATTTACAATCCAACTGTGGGAAAGAAAAGGGAACCAAAATAAGAAATCCGGGCTCTGGTCCTGATCTTCCATTAATTCACTACGTAATGGGGAAGACATTACCCGTCATGCCTCTATTTGCTTACTTACAAAGAGGAACAATGTCTGTCTACCAGTGAGGTCAAATGAGGGTCAAAAGAGGTAATGGGTAAATTAAAACTTTGAAAAATTAGAAAATGCTCTGTAAGAACTAAGTATCACAATCAACAATCCCCAACAGCCTATGATGGTTAATTCGTCAACATGACTGCATCAGGGCATGCCCAGATTTCTGGTTAAGTATTTCTGGGTGTCTGTGGGGTGTTTCCATCTGAGATGAGCATTTGAATTGGTGGACTGAGTAAAGTAGATTGCCCTCCCCCATGTGGGTGGGCATCACCCAATCCATGGAGGGCCTGAAGAACAAAAAGGCGGAGGAAGGAGCAATTTGCCCCTTTTTTCTGCCTCATTGCTCAGGCTGGAGCATTTCATCTCATCCTCTCCCACCCTCGAACTGGGATTTACATCATCAGCTCCCCTGGTTCTCAGGCCTTTGGACTTGGACCAAATTACACCAACAGCTTTCCTGGGTCTCCAGCTTGCAGATGGCAGATAGTGGGACTTCCCAGCCTCCATAACTGCATGAGCGAATTCCTCATAATAAATCTCCTTTTATACCCTATTAGTTCTGTTTCTCTAACACACAGCCATTACTTAAAATATTTTCTGGAGACTGCTAAGTGATAGTCCTAGTTCTAGTCTAGGTTCTGCCTCTCACTTACCCTGGACCCACACTTGACCTTTCTACGCCATAGTTTTCCATCTAGCAAAGCGTTTAGAGACAAGATGATCTCTAAGGTTTTTCAAATTTAAAAATGCTATGGTCTTATGATCAGAACATGAGCAGGGACTGGGGCTCAGGGCAGGCGGGCAGGTCTCAGTATAGGGAACATCATCTCCTCTCCCAGAGCTAAGGGCAACTCTTATTCTCTCTGCATGGATCACCCAGCAGTAACCTGTGAGTCACAAGCTTTGCCACATTTCAGTATAGACCAGTCGCAGAATCCAGCTGTGCCATAGCCCCTGCCAGCCCTCCATACGAGGTCTCAAACATTCCAAAACCAAGCTCCAAATTGGCTACCATTACCAAAAACAGTAAATTTGTCATCATTAGACAGGTACCACCAGAGCCCTATACCATCCATTCAGCTGACAAATCCTTGAGATTCTGTCTCTAAAATGTCTATTGTGTCATGCTGTCCCTGCACACCCCACTGCCACTGTGTGTCACTGTCACAGTCGAGCTCAGGCCCTCATCTCTCACAGGGACAACTGCAACATCTCTTAATTGGACTCTACTCCCCACCACCATTACCCAACATAAGCTCAAAAGGACCTTCTTAAAGGATGGCTCTAATCACATCACTCGCCTGCTCAAATCCTTTGATGCTGCCCCCAACCCTGCAGTCAAGGCCTCCCACACTCTGAGGCCAACCTCCATTTCAGCCCTTGTCTTACTGCCCCCTTATGTTCCTCAGGGCCTCCAGCCCCAAAGTGGAGCCCCCAAACCACGCTGGTACCCCCAAACAGTCCTGTGCTTTCCAGCTGCCATGCCTTTGCACATTCGCTTTTTGCTCTCCATCTTTGCCTGTTGAAATCCTGCTAATTCTACTCCTACTAAAAGCTTTTGCCTCCTAACCCCTCACAATCAGGCATATTATTTCCTAACTAACCAGACATGTTATGAGATTTATGTGTGAGTTGTATTGCAGCTGTTTGAGTTCCTTCCCATGTCTCACACAAGACCACGAGTTTTTTGAGGACAGGAATGAAGCCTTACTCACCTGTGTCCACTTGAGTTCTCTGTCTGGGGGTTAGGCTCTGGAGATCTAGAAACAGACTGTCCTGATACAGAATGTGTCATTGTAATAGGAACTAGCTTGTCTAGGATTGGCAAACAGTAGAATTATGTCAGCACAATAAACAGTAGTTAGTTCATATGCATTTTTCCCAGAATGTTAATATTTTGTACAACCAAGGAATAGCAACTAAACAAAACGTACTCAATCACAGCAGAATGCAGCAACCCGTGGAGAGAATTAACACTCACATTTTTCCTGGCTCAGATTGGCATGTGGTCTGTCATGGAAATGCTTTTTTTAGATTGTTTTCTATGATTTTAGTGCATTTCATTCTTGTCTCCAAAATCCAACAACTTGATCCCTTCCTTACAACCCATTCTAATCAAGCCACCTTCAATTTTTTTTTAAAGGTAAAGTCCTATATTAGAGTGATATTTATTTTTCAGTATTGCTATTGATTTTGTTAACATCCTGGTTACAAAGTCAAATAGTTTTTGAACGATCTGCTCATAACCCTAATTTTCCCATAAGCCTTGCTGTTTTTAGAGCACTATTTTGCAGAACACAAGGATTTTAAGAAATGTGTACACGGTATTGTCACATAAATGCCTAGATTAGTACTTAACCAGGGACAGAGAAGTCAGACTGCTGGTCGGAAGAAAGGAATGATTACGAAGTCCCTCAATACAATTCCCTTGAATGTCAATTGTTCAAGCCAGCTCTCAGCTCACTGAAAATCAGAGGGGCAGGGATGGAGTTCTTCTGCTAGAATCTGGAGGTGCCATGGAAATGCTCCTCGGGAGGACAGAGCTGACCTAAGCTGACACTAGAATATAAGTGACTCATAATTTTCTTGGAGAGCTAAGCCCGTCTGGCGCGTGCTGGAACAAGAGGTCTCTGGGTTTCTGAAGGAGGAGAGGACATCTATGGGAAAAGGCATCAGGGGGAAGGGGAAAAAAAACAAGATAAAAAAAGAGGTGGGAATCAACGTTTACCGAGTATCTGCTATGAACCAAGTATATTATATGTTATCTCACTTAATATTTACATGCAAAAATCTTTCAGTTTGACACTTTATTCTCAATTTACAAGAAAAGAAAGTCAGGCTCAGTGGTTAAGGGATTTGCCTACGGTGACTAACACAGAGTTGCCCGAGTCCCACGTTGGCTTTCCACTGCAATGGTGGCTTCCAAACGGAGCTCGAAGAGCGCCAAGGGGCGCCAAGGGCCAAGCTTCCCGCTGAGGCCGCTAATGAGTGGAGGAAAGACTGAGCACACCACATGGGCAGAACCCGGGCCTCCCACCCCCACGTCAGCCACTTTTGTCTGTTCTACATGTTGGGCTCCTCTGATGCCTCTACTACTTGAAGTAAGAGCCCTACAGTTTTAAAAGGGAGGAAAAAAAAAGGTTTGAAAAATCACTGCATCATTTCAAGCTGGCTATTTCCCAATTCTGCCCGAGGCTGGCCTTCAGCAGAAAACTAAATCAGTGCTTACAAGAGAGCTACTCTATACAGAATGCTGTTGGGGGGGTCCCCAATTCCCTGCTCTAATCATTCCAAAGCTGTCTAAAAGGGCTTCGCTTTTTGCCAACTTGACTCGCTCCACTACTGCTATCCATTCCCGGACATTCCAAGGCAGGTCAGGAGCTTGTGGAAGTGCAGGCAGCTTGGAGAGCAGACCCTCCAGCCCTGCAGCTGGTGTGGGGGAGAAGCTGTGGATCTGAGCTCTGAACCCAAAGCAGGACACCCAGGGTCCGGTCCTGGTGCTCCCTAAGAGAGGGTGTCACTTCCCCTGTCCAGGCCGTTTGCTCCCTACCAAGTGAGCTGGTTGGACAAGATAGTCTTTCATGTTCTTTCTGACTTTCAGGAGTCCATACAGAAAAAGGGTATGTGTGTTTCTGAGCGGAGGGGAAGTTGTACTAAGAGTGAGTTTGTAGCTAATACTTGTAAAGCATGTGCCCCCCAGGCACACACAGAGGCAAATACAGACTCTTCAGACAGATTATTTCTCTAAAATTCTCTAGTACTAAGGAACAGATGGAATAAAAGAAAACAAAGACATTATGAATGCTGATATAACGTAAGCACAGTGCAACAGAATACATCTTTAATTCCCCTGAAATAACAACTCCTGACAACACAAAAGGTAATTGCAGATCTTTCTGAAGACCATTAGAAGTCCAGAGGTGAGGCACTGTGTTTCGGGGAAAGGATGTGCGTGGAAGTTTCTTTAAAGTGGTTAGAAAGAAAATAATGGGCAACGGATTTACAGCCAGTCTTTGGGCAATGAATGATTTGTCGCCTTCTCCTTCTGGTATTGATTCTCGCCTCAGAGAGACGACAAATGACTGCTGATGAAAGTGCACGTGTCTCAGGGACTGCTCAGGCTGGGTTTGAAATGCTCCTCTAGCAACCTGTCCCAGGTTCTCTCTGCAAAGGTCTCACCCTCCTCAGAACAACTCAGCTGGCCTCATTTGCACACATCTGGAGGTACTACCCCTGGGGTACCTCCATCGCAGCTTCGCCACCTGTTTTCCATTCCCAGAAACCTATTTTAAACAAATAGAATGGTCTCTGACATTATGCACCCTTCAAATAACAGTGTACCTATCACTTGTTTGAAAATTCTTTTTGATGCTGCTGCCTTCCAGATATTGCTAATGCCACTATCCAACCACTCCTGGCCTCTTAAAAACATAACCCATATACTGAGCATCTATTTTGGCCAAGGGTTTTTTACGTATTATCATTAATCTTAAGATGCCCCTTGGTAGTGTGAAGAATTGGAGACACTGAGGTTAAATAACTGCCCAAAGTTACACAGTCTGTGGATATGACCTTTGAACCCAAGTATCTGGATTCAACCCAAAAGACGGAGTTGGCCAGGCTTTGTAAACAATAAAGTCCAATATCAGGTAGGTGTTACCAGGGTGACTATGAGGGAGCATCAGGTCCAAAGGGATGGAGAGACCAAAAAATCTGAAAGAGCCTGACCTATTCCTACTCAGCTGGTGACCCTCCCTGTGGCCACAAGCAGGTCACTGTATCTGTCATGGCTTTTGTTTTCCTGTGAACAAAATGGAAGGAAACATTCCATCACTCGCATTCATCTATCTCAAAAGTGCTAACCACCTCATTTTACAGATGAGAACACTGAATGCCAAAAAGGCATGAGTAGCTAAAACCCACAAAGCTAGTGAGTGTCAGAGCCATGACTAGATCAAGGTCTCCTAATTCTTAAACCAGTGCTCTGATACCCTGGTATAAGAGTCAGATACGACCACACAGAGGTGGTGAGATGGGCTGTAAACGTACAGATATAAATCCTTTACATGACAGCCTGACCATTTTACTATCGCCAGCAACCAGTTGGCATTCAATCTCTACGGTTTCTACTAAACAGATATGATAGAATATGATAACGTATGATAGAAGTCTTTTTTGACACATTTATAAGTTGGTATAGTATTCCTTCAAAGTTAAATTTGCATTTTTATACATAGTATTTTCACACTGAATATCTTGGGTTCTAGTCTATCTATAGGTGGCTTTAACACATTTAAAATAAAGAAATTCAAGATTCTGTTTAGAACAGGTTTAATTTTAATGAATGCCATACCAAAATGGATCCAATTTGCTTTAAAAACATTGAGTAAATAAATGTCTGATAGTCTCTAAAATGACTGGAGAATTCCTAACTGTCTATTCATGGCTTAACAAAATGCATTTACTCAAGATAAGTCTACTCTTCTGACTGAGAACTGAACAGACAGGAAAAAGATCATTCATGGCTGGCTTGGACTTCAAGATACACAATCATATATGTAACAGGCGAATTTTAAAAGTCCAGTACTCATGCCAACCTGTTTTATTCAAATCAATTTGTTTTTGAATAAAATTAACAGATTAAAAGGATGAGAAAATATAAAAATCATAGAAATAATAATTGGTCCCTAAGCCAAAACATAACAGAAATACTTCTACTAGAGGGCTCTCCCACAGATAGCCTAATGACCTTTGGGGCAAAAAGACAAAAATCATTGCATTTCCTCTCTATGTTGATATGTGTTTAGACGGAATTTGTTTCTGGGAGAATTCTGTGAGTGAAAGTAGCAATCTCTTGTGCTGGCAATATATCCAGCTTTACCAAAAGAATCCTCAACAGTATGAGTAGGGTCAGATCACTGAGGGACGTAAATTCTAAAGGAAGAACATAACATTTCATCCTTTAAGACCACGTTATCCATCTCCCCTCTCAGCCCGCAAGCTCTCTGAGAACAAGAACAATGGCCCCCAGTGCCTAAGGCCCTCATTGCAAAAGTTCAATGCACATTAGTTGGATGAAAGAAGAAAAAAATAAATTACTACAGAATGTTGGGAATGTAATACAACCTCAAATAATTTAGCAAAAAATTCAAGTTATTTTTTTTAAATGAGGATAAGTTTAAAGTTGGGGTTTGTTAGAAAATAAGTGGGCAAGACTAGAGTATGGGAGAAAGCTTCCTAGAGGAGGTAGTATCTTTAGTCAACCCCTGACAGAAGAAGGTCGTTTGGGGATATGGAGAGGGTTCTAGAGCTGGCTCTGCCATTAAATTCATTTCTGAAAAAAATAACTTTTCTTGGCATCAACTGCCTCATGTGTGAAATGATGAGTACAGACAACTTTTAAAATATTTTTCAACTCGAACAATTAGATTACAATAGCTGATGTTGACAAAGATGTGCCTGAGTTCAATTGTGGTCCATAGACTATATTTAAGGAGGAAATTATAAAATATATATTTTTAAGACTCATTTAAAATTTTTAACCTTTTTATAATGAGAACACTTTGCGTGTTAACCTTCTGCCATTTCTTCTCCAAAATCATTCCTTTTTCTCTCCACACTGTGTTCTCTCCACACTGTGTTCCCTCACCAACCAAAGCCTGTGTTTTATGACATTCTCATAATCCCCTTCTATGCTACATACAGAAGAAGTGCTCAAAATGTCCTGGGAGATACACAGAGGAAAGTCCATCCAACACTATTCCTCCTAATCTTCACCTTCTTATTTCAAGGGGCAACTTAAAATACTACATCCTGGCACTGGCCCAGTGGCGTAGCGGTTAAGTTCGCCTGGGGTTCGCAGGTTCGGACCCCAAGCGCGGACCTACTCACCACTCATCAAACCATGCTGAGGTGGCTCCCCACATAGAAAAACTAAAAGGACCTACAACTAGGATATACAACTATGTACTAGGGCTTTGGGGGAAAAAAGAAAAAGAGGAAGATTGGCAACATATGTTAGCTCAGGGCCAAACTTCCTCAAAAAGAAAAAATACTACATCCTCGGAACAGTTTTCCTTTATTATGTCTAGTGTAGGGGTCCTCCTATGTGTTTTCATACTGTCATGTCCTCCCCCCAGCATATCCCTGATACACTTTACTTACTTACCTGTCTCCCTGTCAGAATGAAAACTCTTGAGAGTAGGTGACTGGTGGCGTTCTGGACGATTCCCTACTTCATTTCTAGTTCCTGGCTCAGTAACTGGCATATAGTAAGGATCCAAAATGCTACTGAATGAATGAGAAAATGAATGGGGAAAACGGAGGCCTGGATAAATGTCTGTGTAGGGGAATGCAATTCATTTCAGGCAAATTCTCTTGCCAAGTCAGTCAAAAAACGGAGCATGGAAGAGATATTAGAGTCATCTGATCCAACCCCCTCATTTTCCAGAAGCCAAGGAATCTTGGCATAATGCCCCATGAAATATAAAAGAATATTTCAGGAAACATACAAAAGAATATTAGGAAAAGCAAACATTCTAATAAATAAAGATATCAGCCCACATGATCTGCAAGTGGAAATTAAATAATTAAAATATTCACAGAGCTAATTTTATTTGGCCTTTAGTAGTGCCTTTGAATGTGTCCACCTATTATCCAGCAGTGTCAAGTCCACATCATCCAGGCCCAATTACTTAGTATGTAGATCAGGCAAGATTCTCCCCTCCTCTCCCTCCTGGGTTTCTCCAGCTTTTCAATGCTCATTAGCACCTCCAACAGAAGGCTGAGGAAATGAAACTCCAATTTATCAATGTCAACTGTTGAACCAGCAAATTGCATCAGTCCCGCCCCCACATGGAAGTGTTTGGACAATTCTGAATCAACAAGATGTTGGCAGCTGTGTTCCTATGGTTCAGTAATTGCATTGTTCCCTACTGTGCTCTAAGCGTTGTGAAATGAATTTATTAAACAACCTACACAAAGGGAACCTGCTGTGGGCTAGTGGGAACAGCTCTGGGCGGGTATTGGGAGACTGTTGTATAGCCTCACTTTGACCACTAGCCTTGACTCTAGTTTTTCTAATCCTCAGGCTCCTAACTATTTAAGAGGATAATAATTCTGCCCTGGGCAGTAGAGAAATCTCTGGCACCTAAACCACTGTGCGCTTTCCCCTTCATACACAGCTTTAACATTTATCAAATTCTCTCTATTCTGGAACCTAGCATGCTTCCTTTCAGCCCAAATCATGCTCTTTGAGTACAACATCCATGACACACACTGGTACACAGTGCTTGACAGGATGCGCTAGAATCTATAAGTCTAACTGACCACTGGATACTAGAAGACAATGATTAGGACAGGAAAATTGAGTCCAGGCACATGAATCATGTAATGGAAGGATTTAAACATCCATTGTATAGAAACCAATTCTATTGTCAGTAAGACTGCCAGCTGATATTTTGCCAGTTGTCTTAGGCTGTTAAAACTAGTTGGTGTTTTGTAAATTTAGGCTTACACTGGCTGTGTGACAGAATGAGAAATATTTTCAACTGAAGATGGAAAACTTACTTGGTATATTATTGCAATTGTAAAAGAAGAAAAATAAGTTTAATAAAATTGACCCTATTTCAGTTAGTGTTAAACCGGCCCGTGAATCTCAGAAGGTCAACAGGGTTTGAGATTATAGACAATGTCCCCAGAGAGTCACTCTGCTGAGGGTAGATGGAAAGTCTCGCTGGCTCTCTGGTTTTAGCTGCTCCTACATAGCACAAAGTCTCTTGGGTTGTTGGGGTATTTTTTCGGGACAAAGACAGAGGAGGCTGAGTGAGGATGAGACTGGAGAGGACCCCTTCCCTTCAACTGGGAGTCTGGCGCTCAGTCAGGGCCGTAATTTTGGCCTCAATTGTTTTCCCATTCTTTCTTAAAAAGAAAAAAAATTAAAATAAGGCTTTCTCTCCAATTAAGAAGCATAATTTCACTCCTTTCCAAACTCCCAACCAATTATTTTATAACTAGGGCTTGATCCAGATCCATAATCATTTATTGAACCCTACACATAGCCCAATGGTTATCTGCCAGGCGTATAATTGCTGACAGATTACATACCCTGGGCTTGGTCATCTCTACAATTGGGATGATGATTGGTAAGGTTTAAGATAATGCATGTAAAGCACAGAGCCCCACACTGAACATACTGGAGAAGTCTATCACCGCGAGGCTAGGTACTCTATTTCCCAACCTCTCATTTAAACCTCACAAAAACTCTTTGAGGTAGGAATTATGGTCACTATCTTGCAGACAGAGAAGTGGCTACTCAAGGACACGAAGTTCAGAAGTAAAAGATTTAGGAACTAAAACCAGGTCTCGTGCACTCTAAATCTCACCTGCTTTCTGTGACAAGATGGCGTGAGTCTCTAAGATATTTTGTTCTTTCTAGACTAACTGGGTGGCAATGCTCTAATAAGGCAGACTTCCAAATAAATTAATGGTACTGTTTTGCCTTTCTTTCCCTTCTCTCTCAAAACAGTAGAATGGAAGGGGCAGGCCCGGTGGCGCAAGTGGTTAAGTGCTCACGCTCCACTGTGGAGGCCCAGGGTTCGTGGGTTCAGATCCCGGGCACGCACCGACGTGCTGCTTGGCAAGCCATGCTGTGGCAGAGTCCCATATAAAGTGGAGGAAGATGGGCACGGATGTTAGCCCAGGGCCAGTCTTCCTCAGCAAAAAAAGAGGATTGGCAGATGTTAGCACAGGCCTGATCTCCTCACACACACACACAAACCAGTAGAATGGAATATGTACATAGAAGTGCATTATTGGAGTTTTATGTTCTTTGGATTCCAGCTGAATGCAAATTTGCTTTATTTTCTAATTAGGAACCCTCTAGTCAAATTGCAGGTCAACAGCCTGATGAGCAGCACAGTGGAATGTGAGTTTTAAAAAGCCACCCACAGTGCTGACTTCAGAGCTGAGGATCGGCACTCCAGTCCTATCTGGCACATGCTCTGGACTAAGCCTGGAAGCCAAGGTTTCAGCTCACTTCTGCCTCTGGTCTGGGCCTCAGAAACCTGTATTCCTTACTCACAACTGCTGTAGCAAGTCATTTCCTCAACTGGGCCTGTTTGCCTACCTGGAAAATGGTAGGTTTGAACTGGGTGACATTTTTTTTTTTAAGTCATGTTTATTGAGGTATAACATATAAATTTACCCCCTTTAAAGATATAGAAGGTTCCCATTATCCCCCAAATTTCCCTTATACTCCTTTGAATTCAATCCCCTTCCAGGCCCCAGGCAATCTTTGATCTGATTTCTGTGCCTATAGTTTTGCCATTTCCTGAATGGCACATAAATGAAAGGGTATGTAGCTTTTCATGGCTGGCTTCTTTCACTTAGCATCATACTTTTAAGATTCCTCCATGTTGCTGAATTCATCAAATCAATAGCTTGTTCCTTATTGCTGAGCGGTATTCCATTGTATGGATGTGATATACTATTTATCCACTCACCAGCTGATGCCCAGTTGGGTTGTTTCTAGTTTCTTGCTAATATGAATAAAATTGTCGTAAACATTTGTGTACAGGCCTTTGTGTGGACATAAATTCCATTTCTCTCAAGTAAATACTTAGGAGTGTGATAGCTGTGCCATTTGTTAAGTGTGTGGTGTGTATCTAACTTACTTATAAAGTGCCACACTGTTTTTCCAAAGTGGTGGGAAGATGTTGCATTCCCACGAGCCATGTATGGACTGGCTGATATTTAATGGGTAGCCTCAGATAATGATTGTGATTCTTATCAATGTCTCGTTAAAGTGTAGATTCTTCTGGAGCAGAGATCCCATGAAACACATCTCAGTACCCCCCACAGCATCAAGGATCTCTTTTTCCTTCTCTGGATATCTTGTTCTGCTACGGTGGACACGAAGTACCAGCTTTAGGCTGAAACCTGTCTGGGACAGACCACAAAACTACCACCTACTAGCGGTGGAAGGTAAATGCTTTCACCTCTCACGGGCTTGATTTCCTCCCCTGAAAACTGGGGGTGGTGATTATCTCCCTCTCAGGTTGTTGGAAGATTAAATGATGTAATGTATGTGCATGGCACACAGGGAGTGCTCAGTAAATAGCAAATGCTGGCTTCTTCAGTTATAGACTTGCATGGCTGATAAAGAAGCGGTAGGTGATAAACTTGATCGCCTTCCAAAGGTCCCCAACAACCACTAGAATGTGAAAATGGAGTTCCCTGTGTTCCACTGCGGAGACCTCACCATGTTTTCCTGCTAGATTCACAAGGCTCAAGAGTTCCCTCTCACCGTGTATTATGTTGGTTTATTCAATCCTCTATTTATTTATAATATATACGTGTGTTACACAGAGAGGATAGAGATGAACAAAACAGACAAAACTATGTCCCTCTTAACTGCTGTGTAGGAAGACAAAGGACAGAAGTTTTGCCAGGGACAAGAAGAAAGGCAGAGTGCCAGGGCCAGCATTCTAGATCTCAGCCATGCAGCTTAAAGTGTGGCAGCATTTATGAGGCAGTTTCAGCTCTGATTTTCCTTTTATTCAGGGAACTATACCATGAGTCTAGAGTTTTCTTGAGTGGTCATGTGTGTGTGTATAAGAGGGGTGTGTGTGTGTGCATGTGTGTGTTGGAGGAGGAAAGAGGAGAGAGGAGAAAGGAGGATGGGGAATCCACTGATGGGCATCTGAGCTCTGAATAATGCATTGGCACGTTTCATTTTAAGCACTGTTTGTGTTCCATCCTACCCCCTACACCCTGCAAGCTAATTACCTCGCCATTTTGAGCACCCAGCTGTTGCTGTCTGAAACCTGACCTTCACCGTGAAGAGGCTCACAGCTGCAGCAGGCTGGCTCCCTAATAATGCATGGGCTCTTATCTGCTTCATACCTCTCTTAACCAACTTAGAGCAGCAGGCTGGTTTCCCTAGCTCCTTCTCCCCAAACCATCTGTCTCTCTGCCAAAATAAAAGGAGGCGGCAAGTACCCTTGAGGGGAGGGAGTTTTGGTTGCAGTGTAGCCCTGCAGAGTGCTACTGGAGGCCTGCCTGGCTCTGTGCATTTTGCTATTCAGTGTCATTCATTGACCAGAAGCAAGGGCACTACATGGGAGCTCGTTAGAATGCAGAATCTCAGACTGCATTCTAGACCTACTGAATCAGAGTCAGTGTTTTAACAGGAGACCCAGGGAATCTGCAGGCACATTAAAGTCTCAGAAGTGCTAAAATGGGTTAGAAATCCCAGAGAATTTTCATTCATTCAATGTAAGAATCTGACCTAACGGTACGAGATGGCCAAGGTGATCAAGACAAAACTATACTGGAAAAGCAGTGTTGTGTGACAGAAACAGCCAGTCCCCAGTGAGCCTCACTTTCTGATATCCATGCCCTATGCAGTTCCCTCCATCACTGAGTCAGACTTAGTCTGTGTGGCAAGTCAAATGCGTAGAAATGATAGTGTATGGCTTCCGAAGCGAGGTCATAAAAGGCACTGCAACTTGTTTCTGCTTTGGTCCCTTGGACCACTTGCTTGGAGAAGCCAGTCACTATGCTGTGGGCACTGTCAAGAATTTGTAGAGAGGCCCACATGGGGATGAACTGAGGCCTCCCACTGACACCAGCACCAACTTGCCAGCCATGTGAGCAAGCCAGCTTGTAAATGGAACCCCCAACCCCAGTCAAGCTTTCAGATGACTGTAGCCCTGGCCAATGCCTCACCTGCAACTTCATGAGAGACTCCAAGCCAGAACCCCCCAGCTAAGCCACTCTCAAATGCCTGAACTCAAGAAACTATGTGAACTAATAAATGTGTAATGTTGTTTGAAGCCACTAAGTTTGGGGGTAATTGGATCCTCAGCTATAAATAACTAGTACGTACAAGGGCGGAAAGCTGGGTTTCACACTGGGGTCTCCCAACTAGTAGTGATTTTCCACAGTCACATCACCTGTCTCAGATGCCTCATCTGTAAAAGGATCAAGCACAGTCATCAAATCTTCAACACCTTTGAATACACAGAGGCACCATAATTTTACATATCACTAAGACAGAAAAAAGGTGTCAACAAATTCATACATCATCGATTCTAAAATGCATACTAATTTTAGAGATGTGAAATTGTGGGGAAATGTGCGTCTTAAAATCAAGGAAATACGGTATTAAACTTGTTCTGCCCACCACACGGAAATGTTACAAGGATCAGTGGCCTAACAGATGAGAAGGCACCCGGAGGGACCGCTTGGCAGCATCCTGAAGCACTACCACTTGAGAAAAGGAAATGACATTAGGGTTCCAGACCAGATAATTAAACTGGCTCTGCTGGACTTCATCATCTCACTTTTAATGCTATTGCCTCAGGCACCCATCACAATTTATGCTCAAAATGACTGCTACAAAGTCCAACTGAGAGGAAAAAGTAGTCAAGGAAAATCATCTACAGCATTGCTCCCTAAACTTCCTTGAGCATAAGAAATAACTTTGCGCATTTGTTAAATATACACTCAGGCCCCCTGCTAGAGACTTTGATTCAGTAAATCTGGGGCAGGCCTTGGAATCTATATTTTAACAAGCGCCCCAGGCACTTCTTGTGAACACAGAAGCTTTAAAACACTGATCCTAAACAAGACAATATCCATCCACTTACTAATATCTTTCCTTGCATCAAATCATAATGGAAAACTACAAACCTGGATTGCCTTAGCTATGTCGCCATAAAAAAAAATGCCTTCAACCCAGTATAAGATTTTACTGAAGGTCAATGTAAAAAAACTACCTGACCAAGAAGAGTTTGCCACCAGCTGGAAAACTTACTGAAGTTATGGAAAACTATCTAATGTTGATAGTATAAAAATCTGCATAACAAATATATTAAAGAATATATCTCCTGACAGGCTGACCTGTTTCCTTTTTTATCAGTCAATAGAAGTTGCTAGGCAACCATATTTTCCTTTTTTGCTTAGACTGCCAGGAATTTTTCACCTAAAATTCATGTCCCAACACAATAACAATATTAATAGTTATAGACCTTGGTCAAAAAAAACACAGTTGCTACTGTACAAACCTCCTTGTGAGGTTTTGGCTTTGTCCTATATATATTTTTGAGTGTGTGCGCGGAAGATTAGCCCCGAGCTAACATCCGTTGCCAATCCTCCTCTTCTTGCTGAGGAAGATTGGCCCTCGGCTAACATCTGTGCCCATCTTCCTCTACTTTATATGGGACGCCATCACAGCATGGCTTGATAAGCAGTGTGTAGGTCCGCACCTGGGATTTGAACCTGTGAACCCCGGGCCGCAGAAGCTGAGCTCACGCACTTAACCATTACACCACTGGGCCGGCTCCTGTCCTATATTTTAACGATCATGGTAGAGTCATGATTTTTTTCTTAAGACTTTCAAGTCCTTTTGGAAGTAGGCAGGGAACACATTTTAAAATCAATACTGTTAGTTTTGTTTCATTCTGTTTCTAATCACATTTAGACTAAACAGCCAAGACCCGATTTCTAGCAACTCTTCCCCAAGTGTCATGGGTTCTCTCCTCTCACGACAGTCCCTTGGCCAGCTTTTAAAACACCGCAGGAATGCTAACCCTATCTTGGCAAGGAAACTCTATTTCCTATTCAAGCTGAATACTTAAGAAAATAAACAGAAAATAATTTTAGTAGCTCCTCAAAAGGCTCTTCTTGTCTCTCTCTGGTGTATAACATAATTTTCTGACAATCTGACCCAACTGTGGCAACACAGCCAAGCCATTAAAACCCTTCCCTGCAAACAAAACAAAACAAAAACCAAAAAAAGCCTTCCACTTCATTTTTAAACATCTTACTTGTGTGCCCTCTGTTTTGCAACAGAAATTTATCCTTGACCTGAACTTCTAAATATCCCACAAACAATAATTAAGTCACTAGAACCCTGCTGTGAAAAGGGCATTTTCTGACAGATGGATACCAAGCCAGAGCACAGAAACTGTTCCCACTCTTCCCCAGCCTTATGCAGCAAGGAGACTCAGGGCAAGGATTTCCGTAATCAACCTTGGAGATTCGGAGGCACACAGAGCCTCCAAAGGACATGACTAAGTTGTCAATACTTTAGAGTATGGCGTAGCGTTACTCATTGTCGTCCCAATGAATATTTCCAATCTTCATGGATTTTTTCATACCATCCTGGCTGCCCAGGCTGACTTCACCCTGTTCTTCTGGTCAAAGACACTTTACCCCATGAAGTCCTTCTGACTGCCCCTCTCCTCCAATCAGGGTTAATCCCATTCTCATCTGTCTTCCCATGACACTCACAACATGGCACCGCAACTGGTTGTCTCATCTGTTTGTCTCTGCTGCCAGACCAAGCTGCTTGAGGTCAACAATCCCAGTCAGTTCATATTTGAATTGCAAGACCAATCAGATCACCTGGTAGACGGGGTGCTCAGTCTGTGTGTGAATTAAAGAATTTAGTTCAGGGGCTCTGAGATCCCTCTGATTCTCTGATTCAAATTCAGTCATTATGTAAATAAGGACACAAGGCTCAAAGAAGGGAAGTGAATTTTCCCAAAGTTCCACCAAAAAAGGAAACAAGACAGACAAAAATCCAAATTCATTCCCAAGCCAGTGTTTTTCCATTGTGTCACCTCTTTGCAAAGGCTGTCCCTCTGTCTGACCCTTGTCTTCTGCCACCACCACTCGGACCTTCCAACTTAGCCTCTCTCTCATCCATCATTTCTCAATCTAGAATCAGGTTCTCAGCCCGGGGCAGGCTCCTTCATTATCTGCTCCCGTGTCTCCTTGCATCATGTTCCTTTCCTTTGGAGAATTTATCCCACCCAGCTTGCAGTTGTACTTTCAAAAGTAAAATTATTTCAGGAAGGCCTATCTTTCTCACTAATGTATAAACTCCCTGAGAGTAGGAACATGTCTTAGTTGCTATTGTTCACTATATCCCTAGTGCCTAGTACGGGAAGCCTCACTAAATATTTGTTGAATGAATAAATCATTTAGGAACTCTCCAAAAATAGAGAGTGGGTTTATGGCACAAATATTTTGTCTCATGAACAGCAGAGAAACAATAAAAGTGGCAAATCATTCTTGTACAATATTAAAAGATATCTCTATTTTTGCATTCAGATAATTCACTTTATAAATAACATGCAGCCAATGCTTAAACTTAGATGTCCCTGTTTCAGCCTCTGGGAAAAATCTGGGCAGCCTTTGTCTTTCAGTGAGTTCACCACAAGGAAATGCTAGTTATTTTATCACGAGATTAAGACAAACTGGGATCACCAATGCGATGCTCACAGAATTCTTTCCCAGGATAGACTGAAATGTCTGTTGGATTACATAGACAATTACTTTCTACCATAGGTAGAGATATTTGACAGAATTATTCTTATTTGATTTGCCCATGGATCTTTTAAAAAGTTTCTTAAAAGCATATAACAATGTTTGCAAATTTTATTCAATTTAGCCCAGAGAAAGGGCCAGGTCACATCTCTGATTCCCAAGTCACTTATGGATTCCAGAAAGAAATGATGACAATTTGATGTAATTTCTTAAAACATTGTAACACTCTGTTGGGTCTAAACTATTTCATTAGATATCAAAAATCATTTCCAGTCCTAACTCTGGAACTAAACTAAAGTAAATGGTTCGCTTCTACTATTGTTTCTTTCTGTTCTTTCCCTGTTTAAATATAACAAAACTCTGCCAATTTGCAGATTTACTGGTCTTGATCCTACAACTCATGGTGAGAAAACTGCCCTCCTCTGGAAGAGCAAGAAGAAAGTGTTGAAAAAAGCCCTCTCTTGGATAAAAAGCTTTTGATTGCAGGATGTCACTATTTTTGGAATGTTCTTAGCACATTCTCAGTGAAGTACCATTATATCCTCTCCTCCTTGGAGCTTTAAAAAATGTCATACCTCCGCTAAGTTGGAGTGTCTCAGGCGCTGGAGTGAGGCAATGGTGAGGTCACAAAGTCTGGTTATTTACTCTGATTTGTCTTTGAGTGGATGGAATTGGGTATAAATCAAGAGACCTAATTATAAACCTAGGACGGTCCCTCCCTAGACCTCAGCTTTCTCTATTCTTAAATAAGGGGCATTACTCGAAGGCCCCCTTTATCACTCACATTTTGTGACTCTAACTTTGACTCTACTAACACACAGAGATAATCTCAGAGCTTCTTTCTGGAAAAGCAGGGAAAGGATCAGTTGTCTTCAGGGAGTTTACTCTGTCTGCCCTACCTTAAACACCCAAGGATGCCCCGCATCCACCCCCAGTCATTGCTTCACAATGGACCTCCAACACCCAAAGGTAATCTGGATGCTTGCTATGGGCTGAACTGTGTTCCCCTCAAATCTGTATTTTGAAGCTCTAATCCCTAGTATCCCTGAATGTGACTGTATTTGAAGATAATCACTTCTTTACACGCCCTAAATTAAAATGAGGCCATTAGGGTGAGCCCTAATCCAATCTGACTGGTGTCCTTATAAGAAGAAGAAATTGGACACACAAAGAGACACCACGAATATGAGTGCACAAAGGAAAGGCCATGTGAGGACACAGCGAGAAGGTGGCCATCTGCGAGCCAAGGAGAGAGGTCTCAGGAGAAACCAAACCTGCTGACACCTTCATCTTGGATTTTCAGCCTCCAGAACTGTGAGAAAACAAATGTCTGCTCTTTAAGCCACCCAATCTGTGGTATTTGTTATAACAGCTCTAGCAAACCAATACAATGCTGAATTGATTCACCTGTCTAGATTAGAATTTGGATCATCTTGTCTACATCTCTCCTTTCTCCAATGAAAAGACTTTAGTCCCAAAGCAGGAAAGTAACTTTCCCAAAGTCACACGGGTACTTAGTGCCAGAAGAGACAGAGCTCCTGGGCAGAAATAGGTACCCTCAACCACCTGGGCTTTTTCCTTTTAGAAAATGCAGATCATCCAATAAAACACTGAAACTTGGCACAGACATGCAAATGGTATGCGTCACAGAAACCACACCCAGTGTACAGTCATAATGCTTGAAGAACCACTTTTAAATTAAGATTATGGTATTTCATTGAAGAACTAAAAACATGTGTTTAAAATATGCTCTGTTTGTGCCCAAAACTCTGTCAGCATCCAGAGTAGGTATTAGGACTTCTTCTTTCACTCCAGAAGGCCAACAAGTTTCCTCCTGAGAGTGCTCGCCATAGCTACTGACTCTCCTCTGTGCTGCTGTCTTTCCCAAAGGGGCCTTCTGAAGTCTGTATACATGGAGAGACACTCAAATACAAACATGCTTGTTTCTGAGAATAATACCAGGTATTCGACTCAATATTCCATTCTCTGCTCCTGGTCACACACAACGCCTGAACAGGCAGTCCCCCACCCGTGGTCTGGCCTGGGCTCCATGCCAAGCACGAGATGGGGCTCGAGAGGGGATCTAGCTGCAGGCCTAACAATGGTTCATCATTCCAAGGCCTGCTCCCCTACCACAGACGACGTTAAGATGAGGCCCTGAAAGAATTAAAATGGAATTATCCATAGCAAACCTTAATTATCTGAACTAAATTAAGTAACAGGTCCTAGTTTCATTACAGTGGTTCCCAAATGATATTCCTTGCAGATGTTCAGACTGTTTGCATCTGAATCATCTCAAAAGGGTTTTTAAAATATAAATTCCAAAACTCCATCCTTAGGATGTTCTATTTCATGGGTCTAGGGTGGGGCTTTGGATTGTATGTTTTTAAATGACTCCCTGGTGCTTATACAATTTGGGAAACACTCAAAACCACTGTGCATTTTCAGAGTCAAAAGAAAACAACTGAGAAGTAGCCAGTGTCTACAAATCACAGTTCATATCATTGAGTCATTATCATTACCTCTCAGAGACATCATAAGCCTGAAACTCTTTGAGTACCATCCATCGACTTCTGTATTAGTCTACCCATTATTACATAACAGAACATCTCAAAACTTAGTGACTGATAACAACAAGTACTTCTTATCTTTCAGCTTCTGTAAATTAGGAATTCAGGCATGGTGGGGCTGGGTATTTCTAGCTCAGGGTCTTTCACGAGGCTGCAGTTAAGTCACTGGCTGCGGCTGCAGTCATCTGAAGGCTTGACTGGGGCTGAATAATCCATTCCCAAATTGTTGACCAGCGGCTTCAGTTTCTCGCTGGCTGCTGGCAGAAGGCCTTAGTTCCTCACCACAAGAGCCTCTACATAGGACATCCTAAGTGTCCTCACGACATGGCAGCTAACTCCTCCCAGAGTAAGTGATCCAATAGAGAGAACAAGGAGGAAGCCACAATGCCTTTTATGATCTAGTCTCTAACGTTGCAATTGTTCTTTTCATTTTTTTCTATTCATTAGAAATGAGTCACTAAGTCCAACCAACATTCAAGGAGAATAGGCTCCATCCTTTGAAGGGAGTGTCAAAGAATTTGTGGACATATTTTAAACCACCACGGTTTCCAATGTCTGTCATATTCTGAGAATGGAATAGAAACTAGAAATACAAAAATATCTATGGTCTTGACCCTGCCCTCATGGAATCTGGGAGCAGAGGTAGAAGAAAAGAACCAGGGTACCTAATACATTATTTTCCTTTTATGAAGTCAAGCTGGTGAATGCTCAGTTAGGTTAAGAGCAGAGGCATGTAAGTGTACTAAGTTAGAAGTCAAAAGCCTTGGGTTTGAGACCATCCTTTCCCAGTTTTAGCTATGTACATCACTGAGCTACCACCCTCTCTCTTTACAAAATGAAAATTATTTATTACTTCATGGTGGTGAGGGGTGGACTTGGGGGCAAGGATTCTGTGAGAGCCAAAGAAAATAACACCCATGACAGTGCTGGACAAACAGCTAAGTGCTACACATATTAATAATTATGATCACTAGCATGTTTATGATAAGCAAGGGTATACATACCAGAAGGTGATGAGGACAATATACCAGGTCAACCTTAATTCCTTTTGCACACCCCCTCTCTGGATCTGTGTACCTCCATTTAGGGGCAAAGCAGCCCCTTGGTTCTTTCTAAGGAAATCCTACAAACAGGGACACTCATCTCCCTGCTCCAAACTGTGTTTTCTTTCTGGTGGACATGTACTACTGTGGCGTTCCTGGCAATTATGTCTGGACGGGCCCTGTAAAATGTACCCAAACTGCCCAAAGCTACCTGACCAGGTAACACCTCGCAAGGACTTACAATTGCTGCCCTGAATTTTTAAATGCCCATTTATACTGAAGGTGAGAGTGAGAAGGAACTACAAATAAATATGGACATTTCTGGAAATATTTTGTGCTTGCGGGTATGTCTCCACACACATATTTAAGTATTATTACTTAGATATACGCAAAAATAAAAACAAAATGGTGAGGCAGAATTCTGCTGTTGTCAGAAAGAGAACTTCCTCAGAGCACCAGAGAAAAGAATTTGACTCTGAGTACAGCTGCTCGAGAAAATGTCAATCTACACAGAAAAGAACCTTATAACCACCTAGGACCATGAAAGTATCTGAGAGAGCTCATTCCCAATTCTTTTTCAAATCCCCTCTCATCGTCTTCTCCTCCCCAGTGTTTTCAGACTCTTGACAGAGATCCAAGCAATTCCACAGCTTTAGGGAAACTCATTGTGGTGGGGCATGTAATATTAAACCACACCATGGCCATTACAGGAAAAAAACAAAAAATGAAAAGCACACCCATGGAGAAATAAGAAAAGAGCTTGAAAAACAATACTCAAAACTTTTCCAAGTATTGAGGACATAACTAAATCAAAAAAATTTTTTTCTTTTAAATGTATCTTAGCCAATAAGTCAAAAATGCAAGAAGTATTACAAGAATAAGTCTAAATGTCCCCTGCAAACATAAAAGACGATCATGAAAGGGAACACAAAAACTCGAGGTGTTCAAGTTTTAGAAAGCCACCTGCAGGGTTCCCCTTTTTGCAGAGAATAAAGGGAGAATGACTGAAATTAGAAACACTTATACTCATTTCACATTCTGAAAGCCAACTAAGGGGGCCAGAGTTCTGTTCAAAATGAAAGAGAAAACCAACCTCCTTTAATTCAACCATCATAACTTTGTGCTTGAGGGGACAGAAGGACTTTCCTTTTCCACTCTTTCTTCTTTTCTTTCCTTCTTCCCACCCCCACTCCCCTCACGCCATCCCGCACCACCCCAACCTCCCTGTGAGCTGAGTCACAGTATCTGGGACAATTTATCAGGAGATATTCCAATTTAAATTATGGCCCAATCCCACCAAACCTAGAAAATCCAAAGTCTGTTTCTAAACTCTTTCCCTGTTTGAAACAGATAAGCAAGGTTTTGTGGCAGGAAGTGGTAGGAGGTGACAGGCTGGATCTCCCCAGATGACCAAGTATGGGAAATACTGCTGAAACATGGCGGTCTTGTGGGCCTCTTAGGCTGCCTTGTTCAGTAGAACAGTCGGATAAATCAGAGGCTTTGATTAGGCAACTTCTGAACAAATGAAGGCCACAAAGATGAGGTTTCAGATAATTTAGACAACTTCTCAGAAACTTTTCCTATCTTGGAATTGTTATATACAAATATTTCCCTGCATCATTGGGTGCTATCAAGTCATTCTTCTTAATTATCACCAAAGCTAAGAAGAGGAATCAAGTTGTAGAAAATATTTTACAGAAATCAAAATCAGCAAACCATTTGTATAATGGAAAGAACATAGGTTTTAGATCAGAAAGATCTAGTAGCATATTCACAAGCTCTGTCATATAGGAGCTGACTGACTTAGATAACTAACCCCTATGGGCCTGAACTTCCTGCATCAGTTTAAAAAAAAAAAGAATCCCCATAGGTTATGGTAAAGACAAAATAAGCATCTCCACGAAGGCACTCTGAATGAAGTATGGGATCCACAGCAGTGCATGAGACCAGCCTCTGATCTCACATAGTGCCCAGGCTAGCTGGAAAAACAGAATATATGCATGAAAAAGACAAGGCGGGTGCAGTAACCAGCCTCCAAGGTGGCCCCAACGACCTCACCTGCTGTTAGTCACATCTTTGAGTAGCCATCTCCCACAATGTGGCAGGGTTGATCAGCGTCACCAACAGAAGTGATGGTTTTTACTTCCAACATTAGGTTACAAGAGCCTGCAGCTTCCATCTTAGTCTGTCTGTTTCTCTCTCTCTCTCTCATCACTCACTTTGGAAAAGCCAGTTGCCACGTCATTGAGCAGCCCTACTGAGAGGATCAAGTGGAGAAGAACTGAGGTCTGTTGCCAAGAGTCTCTTGAGTGAGCTTAGAAGTGGATCATCCACCCCCAGTCAAGCCTTCAGACGACTGTAGCCCTGGTTGACAGCTTGACTGCAAGCTCATGAGAAACCCTGAACCAGAACCACCCACCTAAGCCAATCCCAGATTCTTGACCCTCAGAAACCATGGGAGAGATGTTTGTTGTTTTAAATTGTGGAGTAATCTGTTACTGAGCAATAAATAACTAACACATTACGCTACACTAAGAGTTGCAAGGTTTGGAAGAGAAAGAATTCCTGAAGGCTGGGAGTTCTTTGTCAAAGAAGTAGGTTTTGAAAGAAGGATGAATTGTGAGAGATGAAGGAGTGGTAATATGTCGGAGTCCTGAGTGAACCAGGCAGAGAGGCAGGAAAGTATCAGACAAGTTCAACGGGCAGTGTGGAGAGGGACATGGATGCCAGGCCAGTGTCTACCACTTCTAATTCAGGCAATGGGGAGCAAGTAAGGGTCCTTGAGCAAGGAGACAACTAGGCAGTAACTAGGACCGACACACCCCACTGGTGGGCACGTAGAAGATGGATTAGCTACATAAAACCAGAGGTGGGGAAGTCAAACAGGAACCTTTTGTAACAACCCAGGGAAGGAAATAAGGAATTGAATCAGAGTGCAGCTGAAGTGGGAATGGAGAGAAGAGATGAATGAGAGGTACGTCATGTGCAGGGTCTACCATGTCATACACCCGCCTGCCACGGCCGCCTGTCAGAGCCTGCGGTCTCTGATCACTCACTTGGTCATTTAATCTGTGTGTATATTTAGCTACATGCCTGAGGACAAAGCTACCATGGGACACATCCTTCAATCAAAGCACCACTATTCATGCATATAACATACTATTCTGGTATATAACACATTGCACTACAAAATTAATGCCATAAATAGTGTAGATGTTATAGATACAAAATCAGACTAATGTGTAAGCTTTGTTTCCTCTTAAATCATCTCGGCCGCAAGAACTGACTCCAAATTACACTGTTATCTGTAATAAAATAAAGTCAAATACTAATAAAAGAGGACACACCGTGGAAGTGATACACAGAAAATTCAAAACCAATGCTTCACAGCAGTGTCGGGTCTGAGGAGGAAGGCACTGAGAAACAATATTAGTATTATCAATCTCATCCAGTCATCCTATGTAACAGGAGAAAAATCATCCAAATGCCAATGGAGATTCAAACAACACTTAGACTGTGGGAGCTTTGGAGTTCTCTGGGAAGTGGACACTGTCCGGTTACTCAGAGGCTGTCAAAGCCACCACTCATATTAGGTGCAATTAGGGCCATTCTGGTGAAACGCTGGCAGGAAAACTGACAAAAGAGCCCTGCCCTTTGCCAGACTATCTTTCACTAAAAGAGTCTTAAGGGACTGGAGGAAAGGAAGTAACATGCCATTGGGGTGGAAAGACCACATGGGGCCTTTCCTTCCCAGATATACAAGGCTGGCGCCTATCTGTCTTAGTAAACATAGAAGGTCATCTGGCCCACGCTCATTTTACAGTTAGGAAAACTGAGGCTGAGAGATCTAAAGCTACTGGCCCAGGTCACACAGGCTAGAGAGTCCATCAGGACTGGCATCCTGGCCCAGCACTCTTCCTGTTTCATTCAACCCCATGGGGGAGAGGAGGAGGAAGATGAAGGAAGATTCTTCCAAAGAGCATCCCATGAAGGCACTGTGCTCTGAGATTTACTGATCTCATCCAGAAACAAAACTTGAACCCTACAATTCAGCAAACTTTGAGCATCTCCTATAAACACAGCAGTGTGCTAGGTCCTGTGAGGTAGAGAAGAGTACGTGAGCTTATGGAAGCAGAGACTGGGTCAGTTGAGTAGAGACAGAAAGTGGTCACAGCTGACTAACCAAAGGCTGACTATCAAGGGTGAAGGGGGAGCAGACTTAGTGGAGATGGTGACATTCAAAGGGAGGTTAGTGTCCTGGCAGGGGGAGGTGGTGGCAAAGACCATTCAGAAAGGCTGGGAAGGCCAGGGCATATGCTGGAAGCCTGGCTCTAGGGAGGCTCTAGGGAGGGAGATCACTGAGAGACCAGGTGCAAAGGGAGGCCTTAGCCAAATTGCAGAGGCTTGGAATTCCAAAAGAAGTTGGAACTTTACTTCATAGACAAGGGGGAGACATGGATGCTTTTACTAAGAATAACATGATTCAAGCCTGGACAAGGAGAGCCTCAGTCAGCCACATCTGTAGCTTGCTAAAGGACTGTCTGTCATTAAACTAGTCCTATCAGTGGAACTACAAAAGACAAGCACTGAAAGCAAGCTCCTTCCTGTCTCTGACATGTCGTAGCAGAATGCCGATCAGCTTGCCTATGAAGGACGGTGCTAAGAACCCGGCTTTAGTAACCTGGGATTCTCCACCGGCTATGATGAAACAGGACTGTCATACAGCTTAAGGGCCAGCTCCAGTTACACCATACTGTGTTGGGACTACAGACATGCTGAGCATCCTTCTAGGTTCAAAAGCAGTAGAGGGAGGGACAGTTGCTCATGAAAACTGGACTTGATAAATTCACAAAAATATAAACATATCTCCACTTGGGAAACAGTGAAATTCGTCAAAGAAGTGTGTATACTATGTACATATAAACAACCAGAGCTGGGACAGGGAAGAAAGAGCACCAGACATTGAAACAGAAAACCTGTATTTGCATCCTGGCTCTGCCACTTACCAATCACATAACCTGCAGGTTATTTCACTTCCCTGAGCCTTGGTTTCCCCATCAGTAAAATAAAAATGAATACCTACCTGTCAAGAAGACTACGGGAGAGAAGTGCTCACACAGTCCCTAGCCCAGGCTCGTAAGCAGCCATGGCCACCCTCTGAGCAGGATCAGGCAAGGAGCCTCCTGGAACTTACTCCCCGTTTGCACACTGAGTCCAAACTGCCACACTTGGGCCAGAGCTCCTGCCCTCCCAGCTCCGGAACTACCACTCCTCCTTTCCTATCACGTTTCATCTGCTGATTATGAAGCATGCTGGTATCCTCCAGGTTTGGATTTCTGATCAATTTTGTTGCTTCTACTTCTGCCTCCCTTAGCCAGAAACCTAGAGTGAAACTACCTGAATGGGGCCCTCCCCACCAACCATTTGAAGGGAATAAGTTTAGACCACTTTTGTGACCCCTGAATGCTAGTTAGTGCTCACGTGAATTAAGTTTCCCTATCTTCACTGCCCTGGCGTGAGCTGGATGCCCACACTCATGTGGTTATTTCAGAGGCATAGGCACCTTCTCCCTAAAACCTTTGGCAATCTCCAGTCATTTCCTCCCCTCTAGTGCTCCTCACTTTCCCCTTCCCTTCTCTTTCACAGACTGATGGGTCAATTAGCAGATCCGACACAGAGCTATCATGATGCCAAAGCTTCACATGCAACCCAAAAACACAGGGGAGGGAGGTCAACAGAATGGCACCACCCACTTCTGTCTACAAGCAGATCTGCCCTGTCATCTCTCTTCTCTGGCAAATGGAGCCAGCAAAACCCACTGAGAGAGATTTGGTGGAAGCTTAAGACACCTCTATAACAGAGCTCCCAAATTCCAACAGGCTGGGGACTCCAGGGGGAGATGAAATGCTTCAACATCCTTCCCCCCAACATGACCACTTCCCCACATTAACTCCCAGGGCCTGATTCCAGCCTGTTCCCTCATAAGGACACCATTCATGCACAGCCGTGTTTCCCCTGAAAAAGAGAAACCCGAATAAGCAAAGGGCCCCCCTCTGATATGCAGCAGAAAGTCTGCTTCTAAGCCTCCCATCTCTCAGCCGGGCAGTTGGCAGCCTGTTTCCTTCTTTTCCTCCAAAGGAAGGCCAAGAAGATTAAAGCTCTGGCCCTTTAGTTCCCACTTGGAACGTTCACAATTAGTGATTAACAGCCTCTTAAACAAGAGTCATCCCCAACTCACTCTAGATTTGGCTGCTAAGTAAATTTGATTCAAAATTAAAAGAAACACACGTCTTCATTGTCCCATTTCCTTGGGAAGCTCGGAAGCTGTGGACCAAGTGATGAAGAAACCTAAAGAATTGTAAGAGAAGGATTATAGGGTGACCACCATGTATTCTTCAAATGACATGATTTACTGAGTAAGGCTTTTTTCCTTTGGTAATTAAGACCCAGGGAAAAGGTCACTCCAACAACTTGCATCAGTTACGAGTCACAGGAAAAACAATGCACCATCCCCAACTCAGGCAAGTGGCCTTGGCATACAAAAAGGCTCTCTTGTCACAGTACAGAATCCCTGGTGATCTTCGTCGTGGAGACCACCTTGCATCTATAATCACAACTGTCATTTAGAGAATGTTTCTTCTCCATCCCCTGACTCACTGAGCATCCTCATCTATGCTCCAATCATAAATTCCTACCGCAAGACAGAAGGCTCACAAAGGTGAGGAAATTCTTGGCTTCCTTAACCCATAATTCGGATCTCGGCTGTTAACGTTTCCACCCTGACAAGCTGATAATCTCTGCCTTCCCCACCAGAGCCCTCTGAAGGCCCTCAGGGGAAGACAGCGCAGAGACTGAAATGTCAAATTTCACTCTAGCCCATTTCCTTTTCCCTCCACCAGAGGCTTGGAACAAGTGGCACACGAGAGTCCACATTCACTTACTGTCTTAAACAATGCCTTTAGCCAAATTATTATAAAACTCTAAATGGATACCTAACCTTCTCACCTGTCTCGTTTAGACCCTAATCACAGTCATCACTAATTCTGTCAGTTACAAATGTTATAAAACTTACACAGCATATCTTATTAATTCATAAGCCTTTCTCCCATGCATATTTGATAGACATATAATAACAGTAATAGAAGTAATAGTAACAACATAAAAAAGCAATATTTACTGAGTACTTACTATATGCTGGGCTTAGAGCACTTCATATGTATTATTTCAGTAAATCTTCATAGCAATCCTATGGTGTAGGCTGTTTTGGTATTTTGTTTGTTTTATTTTTAGATCTAATTCTATTGGAAGCATACCAAAAACACCCTGAACGAGAAAGCCGTGTGGTTTCACTTAAAATCAGAGAAACAGCCATCATTTGACCAAGCCGCATTCAGAACATGCACAGCTGGAAAGAGCTCCCTAGAATAATAAAGCCGGGGACCACCTATCAGTCCTGCTCGGCATATCATAAGCTTTTAGTCTTTGGTCTTCTTGGAAAGAAGACCAAGAAGGTCTACTTATCATCTACTTATTTTCTCTTTTCTATCATACCTGTCATACCATTCTATTATATCATATCATATCAAGATGCACAGGCAACTGTGTGCATGGGCACCTGATTCCTGCAAACATTTTTATTAAATGCCAATTAATTTAAGATCTCCCAGGTGATCTGGTTTCAGGGTTCCCTGGACCCCCATTTTTGGAGGGAGCAGTTAAAGCCCAGTTGGGGAAGACTAACCACCACATGGAGGCAGAGGCTCTGGAAATGCCCTGGAAGGAGCCATTCCTGAGTCTCCATGGTCTCAGGGTCACAGAGCTGGAAGGAACCTAAGGCTTAATTAGTCCCCAAGATAATTACACAATTATTTGTCAAAACATACCCAGATGACTGGGTCTCAGAGACCCAACATTACTTTGCTGATTAAGCGTTGAAAAGAAATTCATAATCAAGTAAAAGCAGAGGTTCTCCATTTAATTATCCAGAGGTTAAGAAACATTAGATCCATCAGACCCAATCATTTGGGACATGTTGACAAACATCACCTTGCTCCCTCCCTAGAATCAACCAAAGATAGTAAAAAGAACCTGGGCTTTTGAGTAGGTTAAACTGGGTCCAAAGCTTGGCTCTGCCACTACTAGCAGTTAGGGATCTTGGGAATGGTGTCTCCCAGAGGCTAATTTTCCTCATTATAAAATAGAAATAAGATCAATTTACATGAAGAGTTAGGATTAAACGAAAGAGCGTGGGGCAGGATGGTTCTTGATACATCATAGGTACTTGATCTACCTTCATTTCTAGGTTATAACAATGGAACACCATTCCCCATAATACTCCAAAATCAAAATGCTGGCAGGACAAACAACAACTCCCAATTCAACACAGCAGCAGATCAGTTACTCAGACTCTTTCCAAACTCAGTAACCTGTCAACCTAGCCAACCATTTACTTCAACCACAATATCCTAAAGCTGTTTTGCAAAGCACTTTCCCCCCAGGAAACTAGAGATGGAAATGATTATTTGGGCGCTATCTGAAAAATGTAAATAGTCGCATCCATTTTACACGGGGATAAAATATTCTAGCCAAAACGGGCAGGTAAAATCGATACACAAATGAAAGCTCCAGTGACAACATTCATATAGAAACCTGATTTGGGCTCAGCTTCAAAGTACTGTACACTCTCAAAAATAAAATAGAACCAACCAAAATAAATTTATGTCTACAGCTGTAACATGAACATTAGTGGCAGCTTGTTTACATTTACCGGCCAAGAAATTCTCCTCCATCTGGTCACATAGCTGGCATTACACACATTTTTAAAGTTATTCAACTATTTCCTGTGTGAAAACAGAGAGGTTATTTCATGGAGACAAATTTGGAAGAAGTCAAGTGCTAAATATGTTGCAAAGATCCTGCTTAACCCATGGAAACTGACATTTTCCTTTCAGCCCGCCAATGAAATGCCTCCTCTGCTTTTTAATTCATTCGCCCACCTCTACAAACGTTTGCATTGACGTTTTGCCAAACAGCAATCCCACAAATCTCTAATGGGGAGGGGAGCAGGGAATACAACAATTGTAACATGAATTTCAAACACTGGAGGCATCTTCAAAAAGTTCTGGCCCAGAGAAGGCCTCACTTGAAGCCAGATAAAATAAGGGACATCAGTAATCTTATACAATACTATTATACATTTATGCACAAGAGGCTGTTCATTCATATAGGAGATAATATGCCACTGTCTGACCCATTTCCTACTCCCAGTGGAGTAAGCTGGGATTGTGCAATAGACCCAGTATTTTACAGATTAAAAGTGCACTTCTGAGATCATATTTCTAACCTGAAGACAACCTTGTGAAATGAAATAAACCAACCTAAGACAGCTTAATACACTAGCACCCAGGAGCTACTGCTATATACATATGTCTCTATTTGCTAAAGTATACACTTAAGGTATGCAAATGACTCAGTACCAACTGCTAAATCTTCCTAGAAGAAACAAAACTCAAAGCCTGGTCATGTACAGCCAGCAACAGGAAAACGCCCCCAGCCTGACTGTGGCATTGGATCAGCTTCCGCTATAGGTGTTCACTTCCCCTTGAGGCTCTGATTGACCACAGACAAGAACAGCAGCCAACGTATTCAGAGGGCCCCTGAGAGCCGAACAGAGGACTCCAGAACTCCTCAGGTTCTGGACCCATCACAGGCAAGATTTTTTATTTCTTGAATAGTTAATCTATCTACTCAAATAAGTCCACTTAACATGTTACAGATTCAATACCACTCTAAGATTCTCAATGCTGCAGCCAGAGAGGTCATTTTCAAGCACATGTGCAAACATGTCCCTCCTCTGTTCAGTCCTGAAAGGCTGCCATTCCACGCACAGGAAAAGCTGGAGTCCTCTCGATGGCTGGAGTGACAAGCCTTGCCCCGCCACTTCCCCTGGGCTTACACTAGCTACACTTGCCTCCTTGCTGCTCCCTGAACATCTTCAGAATTCTGCCCTGGCTTGAAGACTCTTCCCTGATGTTCTCATCGCTCATCTTGCACCATCTGCAAGTTTTTGCTTCAACATGACTTTCTTCCTCTATCTAAAATTTCATCCTCCTCCCACCCCCTTTTACCCTGTTCTACTTTTCCTTTTTCCTAACACTTACTGTATTAAATAAAAAACAAAATGATGAGGCCAGCCCGGTGGCTCAAGTGGTTAACAGCACGCGCTCTGCTTTGGTGGCCCGGGGTTCAGTTTGGATTCCGGGCGCGCACCGACACACTGCTTGTCATGTCATGCTGTGGCAGCATCCCATATAAAGTGGAGGAAGATGGGCATGGATGTTAGCCCAGGGCCAGTCTTCCTCGGCAAAAAAGAGGAGGATCAGCATCAGATGTTAGCTCAGGGCTGATCTTCCTCACAAAAAAAAAAATAAAACAAAAGAAATGATCATTTATTATCATGTCAATTGTTTATCGTCTGTTTCCCCCGACAGAACATCAAAGTTCCAGGAGAGTGGGAGTCCTTCTCCATTTTGTTCAATGATGTGTGTCTCAAGTGCCTAGAACACTTCTTGGCACATAGTAGGGCCTCAAATATTTGTTGAATGAATAACTGAAGTACCAGAGACAGAAGTGTCCTATCACAAAACTCCCTGGGGTTCTAGTAAGACAAAGACGAGGCCTGGAGAGTCCCATCTCCCAGGACATTCACTATAATGCCATAGGAAAGGACCTGGACAGTGTCTACAGGCAGATGCTAGACAGAAGCCCAGGCAGAGTAACAAAAATAGACTGCCCAAATCATAAGGATTTGGGCAGCACAAACCACACAAAAAGCAAGTATCACATCACTGCAGGGTTCAACACCTTCCAAGGCACCCCACTACACGGATCCTTCAATCTGAGGTTCAAGGCTTTCAAGTCCGGCACCCACCAATGGTATTTCTCATTCATTCTGTCATTCAGCACATGTGCGGTGAGCTGGGTACCACACTAGCCCTACATGGACTCCTCTACATGCCAGCAGAAAGGAGGTGCTTGCTATCACGTCCCTGCCTGCCCCAGCCGCACCCAGGAGCATATACCCTTTGAAAAGCTCTGGCCTCAGGCTCAGCCCCGCCCACTGCCTGAGTCACCCATGACCACACCCGGCAGAGGTTGGGAGCTCTAGCCCACTGCCACGTGGCCTACATCACTTTTGCTGGCCGAAATGCACTGTGCACCATAATCCAAAGGGCGTGGAAGAATGGTTCAGAGCACAAGACACCCCAAACCACAGGTCACCCCAACTCTGAGCTACTGACCCCCACAGTAGTTTAAGACCTTTGTATCTTTCTCCCATGTTTATAATCATTTAAAAATGTCTTATATCCTCTGACTTGAAAGGGGGGTGGCAGTTGTGTGGTAGTTATAAGCACAGACTCTGTAATTAAACCAAGCTTGCTCTGCCACTTACTAGCTATGTGACCTATCTCTGCCTACTTCCTTGTGTGTAAAATGGTAACTATAATTGTGCCTACCAAGTAGCTTAAATGAGAGGACAAATGAATTTAAAAGGTAAAGCTCATGGAGCAATGAATATAGAAAACATCCAGAGCAAACATTCAAGACACTATTCCTATAAACAAAATGTGGTACATCCACACAATGGAATATTATTTGGCTATAAAAAAGAACAAAGTACTTTTACAGGCTACAACATGACGAACCCTGAAAACATTATGCTAAGTGCAAGAAGCCAGACACAAAAGGCCACGTATTATATTATTCCATTTATAGGGAATGTCTAGAATGTCTAAATAGACAAATCCCTAGATTCAGAAAGTAGATTAGTGAATGCCAGGGGCGTTGGCAAGGGGGGAATGGGACGTGACTGCTAATGGGTATGGGTTTTCTTTTTGCAATGATGAAAACGTTCTGGAATTAGATAGTGGTGATCGTTGCACAAGTTTGTAAATATACTAAAAACCACGAAATTGTACACTTTAAGAGAAGGTATCATTCTTCCTCTTCCTTCTCTGTGAGCTACTCCAGGACTGTGCCTGAGTCTTGTCACTGTATCCCCAACAAAAAGCAAGACAAGCTAAATGTCAAATAAACTAAGTAACCAATGTCAATTGCGGAGCCAAAATTTTCTAGGAAATATCAACAAAGACTAGAACAACTGAGCAGCTGCAGGAATGATTGGCCAACTTGGGCAAAGTTTTATCCCCTGGGCATTTGGAGGAGTGCCTGCATACACTCATTCACTGCAACTGAGGGTCAAAGTCAGGTTCTGCCAACAGGGGAAATGATCAGACAGAAGAAATTGGACAAACCAGTTCAGGAAGAGAAAAGAGAGGAGGGGGAGCCTATCTCATCCTTTCTGTTGGGTTCAGAATCAGAGATGGCAATCAGCATGCACAGCATCAATTTCCAACATGCAGACCTATTTATACAGTCTCTCTTTAATCGATGTAATGGCTACAAAAATAAATGAACAGGAAAGGAGGGCTGTAGGGAGAGAGAATGCCATAGGAAACAAATAGGCCCATATTTCAAAGCAATGATTTCTTTGATTGAACTGGCAGTCAGTAAAGAATTCTTAAATATATTCTAGCTCTCAGCTGAACCATCCTTGCAACCTGTCCCATATACATGTTCTAAAGGTTGTTTTCTGTGCAGAAATTTTTAAAGGAGGGAAAAACAGAAGAAGGGGAAATGAGGTATAGCCTCAAATAAGAAAAACTAAACAGTCTTTTCATTTTGTGGTGGAGAGAAAAAATAAATGTTCTTTCTTGCATTTCTTATCCAAAGTCTATAAATATAGGAAATTTAAAACAATGAGAACAAAATTCAAGGTACCAGTACAGCTGACATAATTACGAGATGGATAAAGGAGAAGGTGAGGCCCAGTCGTCCAGTAAATCTTCAAACTGTGCCTTAGAATGCTCAGAACTAACTCTCCACCATGGGCCCTCTGGACAGTCTTTGCAGGTCACTTTAATCAGCATGCCCATTATCTATTATGACATTTCCAAATTACTCTGGCTATGCCTATTTCTACCTTCACGACCACCTGGAAATCCAGATTCTTAAAAGTGCTTTTAAACCATCTCATCATCTTCGATTTCTCTCAGCTATTTTTCTTTCCCACTATCACCGTCCTGAATCCAGCCCTCATCATCTCTCTCCCTTCTAAGGCTATTTTAATCACCAATGACCTGGTTTGTCTTTAGTATATTGACTCTTTGGTCCATCTTCCATACACCTCAGGATTATAATGAATGAATGAATGAATGAATGAATGAGTGAATGAAGCCTAAACTCCTCAGCCTGGCCTTTGAGACCAGTCATACTGGGCCGGCCCCATGGCTTAGCGGTTAAGTGCGCACGCTCCGCTGCTGGCAGCCCGGGTTCGGATCCCCGGCGCGCACCGACGCATCGCTTCTCTGGCCATGCTGAGGCCGTATCCCACATACAGCAACTAGAAGGATGTGCAACTATGACATACACCTATCTACTGAGGCTTTGGGGGAAGAAAAAAAGGAGGAGGATTGGCAATAGATGTTAGCTCAGAGCCGGTCTTCCTCAGCAAAAAGAGGAGGATTAGCACGGATGCTAGCTCAGGGCTGATCTTCCTCACAAAAAACTAAAATAAAATAAAAATAATACAAAAAAAAAAAGACCGATGATACTCATCAACCACATCCGCCTTCCAGGCTCTACTCCCACTTTAGGACTCTTCAGGCCACGTCCCCACACCATCCAGCAGTCATTCTATTCCATGATGACCCTGTCAGAATTCAATGCCCCTTTCTTTACAGGGCGCTTCTGTGACACATGGTTTTTCACACTGAGGTAGCATTTAATATAATGTGACTTGTACCGTTTGACACTCACCAAGTTTCAGTTCACCACAAATGTAACCACATCTTGTCAACATCGCCTTATTGAGTACCTATGACTGTCCAAAATAGGGATTAACAATAATAGTGTCAAGGTTACAACCTGAGTGTCGCTCAATAAATACACACTGAATGTGTAAATGAATAAATGACCCCAACAGAAAAATACCACCTGCCAATATTTATTTTGCACTATGCTAAATGCCAGGTGCTGTGCCAAATGCTTCACATACATTTCTGGTTGCCTTTTTCATTAAATTAAATCCTCAAATGACCTTTCAGTTAGGTACCATCATCTCCACTTTACAAATAAGGAAACTGAAGGTCAAGTGTCTAAGATCACAGAGCTAAAATGTAGCAGTGCTAGGATTCTGAACTAGGTCTCTTGACTCCAGAACACATTCTCTTGAACACTGACCTCCTCTTCTTCTTTCCCTCCTCCTTCTCCACCTCTTCCATTAAATGGATAGATAGACAGTGAAACTCCAGAGAAGTTATAAAGCAAGACAAAGGCAGCACCAAAGATCCACATGCACCAAAGATCTACACACCGTAATGTTTCCAACACTCAGAATAAAGGAACTCAGAAGAGCCTCCCATTGCACTCAGGAGGGCTGCCTCCACTGCCTCTTGTTAGAGGTTGGGTTTGAGTGGGGGATAAGACGTGGGATCTCTTCCTTTAGCACACAGCCTCTAACACTAGCCCGGAAGCCTCCACACTGAGTTTAAAAGTCAGCTCCAATACTTTTTAACTGTGCAAGCTCGTGCAGATCACTTCAGCACTTTGAGTCTGCTCCTTGTGCATTAAATGAGATGCACAATGCCTAACTCATAGGAAAAATGAGCAAACACGGAGGAATCCAGACTCTAAGCACTGTGAGCAAAGAGACCCTTTCACGGTTCTACCAGCACCTGGCATTACACCTGGCACGTTTCCTGAAGTCTCGATCACGGTTCCCTGAGTGTTTCTCTTGTCCACTAATAACCCTCTGCCTACTTGATATCTAGGTGTAGGAATCGATTTAAGAGAAAAAAAACTTAATAATGATGTTATCATCATCATCATCACTATCATCATTAACACCACCCTAAAACAAAAAGAAAAAATTAAGCAAAAGAAAAAAATAAATCATATACTACAGCAGGCAAACAAGAAAAAGAAGTACTTGCGTTTCCTTACAGCTACCACAACTGCATGCTTTTCCACAGTGGAAGAGATTTAAAGGGAGAAGAGAGAAAGGCAAAAAGAAATATGAATGAATAGATTAAGAAACCCAACTGATATCCTAAACGTGTAATCAAAAAGAACAGGCCTTGGAATGTATATTGAAAGATCTGCTCAGACAGAACCAATTGGAGGCCCAAATTGAACAGTCTCAGCAATTTGCAGGAGAAGAGATATTTTGAAGTGGCATAATGTAGGAACAAAGAACAAAGCATTTTTATCTGGCTCCCAAACAATTAAATGAACCTGCCAATTCCATGTAGAAGATGAGCTTTAAAGAACTGCAGTCGAGTCGGGGGAGCATTCAAAGTCAGTCAGAATTCATTAGATGCCAGAGGAGAAGCAGCTACAGATTTCCGAACAGGCGTCTCCAACCCAGGCCAGAAGGAGCCCAAGGCAGCCCAGAGCTGGCTGAAGACTCAAAGGGAAACCACTCTTTGATTAAGCCATCCAGCGGGCACATCTTGCCCAGCTTCTGGGCTCATTTCTTCCCACAGGCCAGACCAGTCCACACGTACACAGTCCCCGTGGAATTACACAAATGAGGCTAAAGAGGAGAAAGCCCTGGTTGCAGGTTAGAAAGGCAAGTGATCAATTCTCACTCTGCCTCTCATGCAGAGAGAGAAGGAAAACTCCTCCCTCTGAGACAGTTTCCTCCTCTGACCCTGGGAAAAGGCGGGAATGCATCACATCAGGAAATCGGTTCCTGAGTCAATGGGTAGGGTAAAAATCACGTATGTTAAAAGTAGCCTTGGAAATCCCTAAAATCCTCCAAAAGGTAGAGTCAACATGTTTTAGTGCATATACCATGAGAGGCATATGGGACCTGAGGCCAAAAGAGAGAACAAACTTGTGTTTCCATGAGTCATCTCCTGTCCCTAGGGACACTGCCTCATGGTGGGACTCCAGGCTCCAAGTCACCAGCACCACAAATGGCTCACTCGCTCTCAATTTCTTTCAAATTATATTACTACTCTTCTGTAATTTAAAGGGCACAAAATGTAACTTCATATTACAAGTCCTACCTCAATCACAGGGATGTCTAAAGATCAACAGGGTAAAATAGATGTGAAGGCACCGTGAAAACAAGAGTGCTTTGCAATAATATTATTCATCTGACCTGTGAACTTCCCGAGGCCTCATGGAAAAGTATTTCCAGTATCTAACACAGGGCCTACCGGACTTTCCGGGTACTCGATAAATAACGGACAGATGAATGGATGGAGTTATGAATCAACTAATCCTGAATAAAGAGTCTTCTACTGCAGGTTATAAAGGGGACGAGACACATTCCCAGGTCTGTCATGTAGTGCTCATAATCTAGTTGGAGACACTCTCCCAGGACACCCAGGGTAAAGACCACAGCACAAGCAGTGCAGCAATCTGTGAGCTGGACTCATCAGCAAAGGATCCTGCACAAGACGAGACTTGAACTAGGACTTCACGATACAAAATGGAGGAACTTTGGAGCCGAGAGGGCTCTTGGGAGTCAGTTATTCAACTCTCTTATTTTAAAGTTGAGAAAACTACGCCTTTCAAAGGGGCTCTTGGGTGCTGGGCTCGCACAGCAATGGCAGCACCATCACCAAAGACCACAGACCCAGAGGGGGGTCCGCTCCCTCCTTGAACAATACTGCACAATACAGAATAAACTTTGCTTCACCCCACTGGGGACAGCAAAACAAGCCTGGTCAATGATACTTACTCCAGTCCTTTATTAAGCACCATGACACAAAACGCCAGACAGCCTGGGAAGTGCACGCATGCACAGGCATAGATACACACTCTCTCATAACTACCCCCCCAACACGGTTCCTGCCCACAACAGAGCTGAGAGAATGTAGAAGAAGGTCATTCAGAGGAAGAAGACAGTACTTTCATCTTCAGATCCTAACTCAAATATCACCTTCCCAGTAAGCCTCCCTCCTGGACCATTCCATCAAATGACAACCTCTTCCCTGCTCCACCACCCGACATCCTATCGATACATTTTTTCCCTCTCTCTCCTGAGTGGAATGTAAGGGCCATGGGCAAAGATCTTTCTCTATTTTCTTCAGTGCTTCCTCCACAGCACCAAGCACAGAGCTCAGCACACATTAGGTACACAATAAACTGTTCATTGAAAACAATGAGTAAATGAATAAAAATAGAAATCAGAGGCTTCATGAAGAAGACATTTGATCTCATATTTAAATGATAGACGGTATTCAGAAAAAAAAGAGACATTGACGTGAAGTAAGGACCAGAATAGATATCACAGATGGTGGGAACAGTGTGACACCAGGAGGGGGTTCCTTTGTTCGAAATGTAAGGTGTATAAAGAAAACGAAAGCAGAGAGAATGCAGAATGTAGTCCCAAATGTCTAGTAAAGTGCATACACATAACACTGTATAAATAGGGGTGGAAGACTACCACCCAATCTCAGGAGGCCACTTTGGTGTCCCCAAACTCACATGGGCCCTGTCAGAAAGCAAGTAAGCTGGGGTGGGGGGGGGGCAGGGAATGATTCCTGAAAGCCAATGAATGTAGCACAGGCTTTCAAGCTGTTGCCCACATGCCCAAGTGGCTCTCTGAGCCAAAACCCCACCTCCCTCTTCACTCTGCTTTGGCCAGCCCAGAAAGCCAGTCAGGGTCTCTCCAGCACCACACAGCAGTGTTTCCCACCCCCATTCAGAATCATGCCACAAAACTCCGGGCAGAAACTCATGGTGACACAGAGGACTTTTTTTTTCTTTTCTTTTTTCGTTGTTTTATTTGTTAATGTTGCAAAGACTGAACCGGGAAACAAGTACATTTCAAAAGGAGAAAAGTCATTAGCATGCATAAAAAATAAAGGCAGTCGAATATTGATTGTGGCAATTTAGGAAAGCTGGCACAACGCACCTCTCCAATTCACAGGAAATTGAGAGAAAATATAGTCTGCATCGCATATTAAACGGAGATAACACGGCCCCAGGATGCAGGCAGTTGCTGAATGTGCACAGAGGGCCTCTGCACTGTGCCTACCTGCCCCAGGGCCACCACCGCCAGGGCCACCCGTAGAAGTGGGCAACATTACCACGGTCTGAGGCATCTTCCCCACTTATGTCCCCGTCTCAGAGGGCAACCATTTCCCACACGTAATCTGGACACATCTGAAATAAATCCATAGACACTACACAGGAAGTCAATCGATGTCCTGGTGAGGAAGGTTTTAAATACCAATTGTATTCATTTTCCTTTCTTTATTCTGTAAACAAAAGTAGATTGGTAAATAAATAACATTAAACTGATGATTTCTGATGCGCTGGAGTGGTTTAGAGGAAAGAATTTTAAACTAGAAACCAAAAGGCTGAAATTAACTTCGTTCTTAGTTTGGGGCGGCACATACCAAGTGACCTTGGGTGAATCGTTTGACTTCTCTGGGCCTTAGCTTCCCTTCCTGACTGCATCTTAGCGAAAATTAAACGGCTACTCTCATCTCCTTTAATTTTAACAACTCTGTGAGTTGATACTATTATTAACTCCTTTTTAACAAAGCAATTTTTCCAAAGTCACAAATAAGAGGTGAAGCCAGGAATGCAAATCTGCCCGATTTCCGGGCTCATGTTCTGAACGCAGACCCTACACTGCCTTAGGTTATCATCTCCAAGGCCCTTTTGGTTCGACCACCCATGGCATCATTTATTCATCTGTATAAATTCATTCAAAGAGAAAGGGGTGGGACTACCCGAGTCCACTTGCATCCAACTAGCACCCAAGTGTCAGAGGAGACCCACCAGCTAATGGGATGAAGGAGTTGTCCCCCACCTCAGTACCAAGTCAGAGCAACAGTAAAAAATCCTAAACCCTTTTCCACAGCTAGCCTCAAATCATGTCTGGATTCTGTTGTGCCCAGCTGTCTGGGGTCAGAGAAGCAGCACAGCAGCCTCTCAGACAGACCCATTTCTAGTGACGGCCCCTCCCTCTACCCTCCCTCATCGTGAGCCATTATCATCCAACGCGCAATGACTCCCTCATCGTGAGCCATTATCATCCAACGCGCAATGACAACTCTGTGATGCAGAGTTTCAACAGGCTGGGGCCACAGGGCAGTGCAACAGGGAAAAGTATAACCATACAAGGGCCAGGCCCTGCTCCTGGGGGTCAAAATGCTAAATGAGAAGAACAGAGCTTAGCAGCATCACATGCAACCAAGAGTGAATCCATACGTTTCCAGGGTGTGCGTTGGTCGCCAAGACAGTATGACTGAAGCTGCATGAACAGAAGCGAAAGCAGATGTGTCTGCTTTGATTTGCGTTCATACTACACCTGGAAGATTCTCCTTTAGTTTCACCAACACACTGACAAACAAAAGTTCTATCAGCATGGAAGAAGCATGGTAATGAAACTATACCCTGGAAGAAGATTTAAAGAAACCTGGAAGATTTAGAGGGGAGAAGCCTTGGAGGCCAGAAGCACCATCTTCAAAACCTGAAAGCTCCTCCTCCTCCCCAAAAGAGGAAGCTTCTTATTCCATATTCACCCTGATTATAGAATGACAGGAGGGAGGGGGAGTTGAGTCCAATAACAGGAAAAATTCCCCAAAAGCTGCCACCAAAATATAGAAAATTTGCCTCTGAAGGAAGTACCTCCCCCGTGCTAGAGATGGTGAAGCAGAGACTGGACAGCCACTGGGAGCGGAGGCTGAGGAGTTACGGAGTCGGGGTGTCACGATAAGAGGTCAAAGTGCCATTGTGGGTTGAACTGTACCCTGCAAAAAAGATATGGTCAAGGCCTAGCACCCCCTACCCCCTTACCCTGTGAATGGGACCTTATTTGGAAATAGGGTCTTTGCAGATGTAATCAAGTTAAGATGAGGTCACACTGAATTAGGGCAATCCAATGGTGATGTCCTCTAAAGAAGAGGGAAATCTGGACACAGATACACACAGAGGGAAGACTGTCATGTTAAGATGGAGGCAGAGACCGAGGGGATGCAGCTACAAGACAAGGAAGGCCAAGAGTTGCCAGCAAACACCAGAAGCTAGGACAAGATTCTTCCTTAGAGCCTTCAAAGCGAACACGGCCGGGCTAGTGCCCTGATTTCGGACTTCTAGCCTCCAGAACTGTAAGAGAATAAATTTGTTTTAAGCCACCCAATTTGTGATAATGTGTTACTGCAGCCCTAGGAAATTAATCCATGTACCAATGCCTGAACCTGGAGACATTCTATGTCTTAGGAACTGACAGTTGTTTTCCAAATGAAAATTTTGATGGGGCACTAACATTAACTCTTGAATCAGAAGGAATGTTAGGAAACCGGTATAATTTCGTTTTTTTCTTTTTAACTCATTCATGCACTTATTAAACATTCACTGAGTACTTAACATGTGACAAAAATTCTGCTAAGCCCTGAGGACACAAGATGAAGGAGACGTGATTCCTGCCTTCCAAGAGCTCACTGTCCATCTTCCACCATAACCTGACGGATGTCTTTACGTCAGTGATGGGTGCTGGGACTAAGGCGTTCACAAACACAGAGGTGAGGCAAAGACGAGAATGATCATCCGTGACAGTGAGCATCAGGGGAGACTTTTTGCAAAGGTTACATCTGCACTAGATTTTTAAAAAGTAGGTGTTCTCCTAGTGAAAAAGGTAAGGAAGTGCATTTTAGACATGACAGCCCCATGTTCAAAGGCCTTGACCTAACTCCTCCGGATATGGGTAGATGTAGGTATAAGGAGGGAAGAGAAGTGAACCTTAGGAGCTATGTAGAAGGCTCTCAACATGTACATGAACTGGTCCAGGAAACCTCACGGGTGCTCAGACAACCCCCACACCAGTTTTTTAAGAGTCTTATTCATCTCCCTTCACACCCAGAGCACTACATCATTTCCATTGTTTCATTTTAGAATAACTAGACCTCTATATTCCTTCCCCTATGCTGGTTATACACCCACCTCGCAGTTTCAATGGGGATCTCAAAACTCAAAATGTTCACTGGTGAAAAGCTAGACAAAAGACACATCAGATGGCTTCCCCCATGCCCAACAGATTTTTAATCCATTCATTTCTCTTCAATCTGGCATATGGAGGAGGGAGAGGCAGAAATGAAACTAACAGCTGCTTCCCAACGGTGGAGAGGCATCAGAGGGTGTCAGTGTGTCACACTTGACAGCTGTGAGCATTCTCAGAACATAATTACATAACCTCTTGCATACAGAGCTTTCCCCCTTCCAGAGCACTCTCACGTGTCACTGGGTTTTATTCTTATAGCAACCAAGGGAGCCCAGCACTGTCGATGAGGCTAGAAGGAGACCCAGGGGTTATATGAACTGCAAGTTAGAGGCTGACCCAAGATGAGACCTCAGTCTCCTGAACCCAGGATGCTGTTGCCTTCACAGTTTTGTATTTTTCCTTTGAAGCACGTAAAAGTGCTTCTGGGATTGTATATTGGGAAAATGGATCGGCGGGAATGAGTAGAAACTACTCAAATTACATGGATGAAGATTCCACTGGAAGGGCAAAAAGAACAAGTCTTGCTTTCCTTCATCTTACAGGTAAGAGACATTTGGTGCGTATGATCAAGATAACCCCACCTCTGCACTCTGAATTTGGGGGTCTTAAGAAATGAGTTGAGGGTAAAGTACGAATTGAAATTGTGGGATGCATGAAGCTGGGATGGAGCTCAGAGAGCAGACCCGGTCTACCAGGACCCTCTAACTCCTCCCAGACCCCCCACCCCCATCATTCTTCTATGGCCAATAAATGACCATATCTGCCTCCTTGAAAAAGCAAGGCCCTAGCCACTACTGATACCAAGAGTAACAATGAAATCAACTCATCAGAAACTGAGAACAGAGCCATTGACCCTTGAGCCCCATACACTTTTCCTTAAATATCATTATATTAAGCTAATTGTTCATCTCTAGGGCTCAGAATTTCTCCCAAATGCTCTGGTTAAGAAAGCAACTGTGAACTTTAAATACAGACTAAAACTACAATGTACGAGTGTAAACAGGAATCACACTCTTCCCGGAAGAACTGAAAACACTACTGGCATTGTCCCTTTACTTTGGAAGGATTAAAAAACAAAAGAGCATCAATGACATCTCATCTTCTGGTTACAAGATGTCTCTCTGATTAAGATGGCAATTAACGCAAGGAAATAAATGCAGGTTACATTTAATTAATCTCCTCACCTCATCCCATCCCCTAGCCCAATACATGTGTTTTAAGGATTTCTTTTTGCTTGATCTGAAATGTTAAAGACAGAGCATGCATGTGTGCACACACATACACACACACACACACAAGCACAAATGATTCTGAATTGTAATTTATTCTTTCCCAGGTGCCCCAGGTTGTGAGTTAATTCTAAACTAATTTAATTATCTTGCATTTCCATGAAGACAGTACCTGCGTTTGAGGCATTTGGGTGATCCCATGAAACAAAAGGATATAAAAAACAATCTGTCCTCACACTAGGTATAAGATAACTCAGAAGAAGAGAAGAAAGTTCCCATCTTTAGAAGATGAGAGCTCCTTGGTTTCCTGAGAAATTGCTGAAATACCCTGCACAACTGTGTTCTCTGACCATCTCTCTCCTCCTGCCTCGCATACCTAGAAATAGACGTCAAGTTCTGTGTGAGGAAAGGTTGCAAATTTTCCCTCCTCCCAAAGAGAGAGGGAACATAGAGGGAATGGAGACAACCATTTTTGTTCCTCCTCATCTCCCTCCTTTGAGTGCACAAATGCACACCAGATGGTGTGAAGCCGCAGGTTGGAGGGAGGCAATAAACCGAGAAAACAATGAAATATTAAGTTATGAAATGACTGACTTTCAAATAGGAGTATGTCAGCGGCCCACTAATGACTGGGAGGAGCTCTGAGATGAAGGGAAGCGGAAGCAGCTCAGAATCCTCAGTCCCTTCCACTCCAACCTCCACGCCCCTTCCAGGGAGGAGAAACGTAACAAGCAAAGGGATGCTCTACAACACAATCCAAGCAGGCTCACTCTCTCTGCTCTTGGCTGAGGAAGGAGTCCCAGCAGAGCTGAGCAGCCTGGGGCTGATGCCAAGCAGCTCCCTAAAAACTGACACGCAGCATTTTGTCAGCATCCTATTTGCAAAGAGGAAACCTGTTATAGGCCTCCATGGCTCACTGACACGGAGCAAAAGGAGAAGGTAGCAAAAGGTGGTGAGTGCAGGTATTCTGGCTGGATAGAGTATGGACTCTTATCCTGGTTGTTGTTTGCTTTCACTTTATTTCTGAAAAGAGAGCTCTGAGAAATTAGATCAATCACTGCTGCTTTCAGGGCCTCTGGTATTTCATCTGGCAATAGAAGAGGTCCTCTGCCATTGAATCTCGGTGGGCTCTGTGACTACTTGATCAACAGAATATCATGGAAGTGATGCTTTGCAGGTTTTCAGGCTCAGGCCTTAAGACGCTAGCAGCTTCCACTTCCTGTGTCTTAGAGCATTCTCTCTGGGAGCCTTGATTTTCCATGTAAGAAGTCTGACTTACACTGAGGCTGTCATGCTATGAGAAAGGCCAAGCTAGTCACACAGAAAGACTGGAGGTGGGGGAGGGACTGGAAGGAGGGAGAGGGAGAGAAATGTGTGGCCAGCTCCCAGCTGAGGTATAGAAACCATAGAGCAATTATAAGCCATCCCCTCTGTACTCGGTCTGAATTCCTGGCTCACAGAATCATCAAATATAATAAATTGTAATTTTAAGGTACTAGGTTTTGGGGTAATTTTTATGTAGCAATCAGTAACAGAAACAGGGGCCTATAAAAGCCCCTCTGGCTCTAACAACTCTGATCTGTGACCTTTATGCATCTTGGTGGCCCTCCACTTCTTACCCTGTCCTCCCTAGGGCAGCCAAATCCAGAAGTCAGCAGGGCTGGGGGCATGTGTATGTTGGACCTTCACTATCTGAGTCTTCTGCATCCATCCTCCCCATAGCCCAGTAACAAGATTTTCATTTGAGGAACTGCCCCTTTCCCACTCTCAGTCCACATAAAAGGAGGGGACTCACCTCCCATTGCTCCTCGGATAAATCGACTCCCTATACCCGTTGGCCCGATCATCCCTCTGATCACAGTGATTGCTTTGGGGGTGGGTAACTGATTTACTCAGAGCCAATGAGACATAATGAGGCCTTTGCCAGGAATGCTGAAAGAGAGGCAGAGCTTCCCCCACTGGACTTGAAACAGAGAAGCAACAGGTGAGGCAAGAGAGGAGACTTGCTCTGAAAATGGAGTCAACACAATGGAAGACACAGCCAGGAAAAGGAAAGAAAGAAGGACTGATGATATCATTGGACTCTTCATCAAGCCAGCCCTACCCCTGGACTTGTCAGCGACATAGGTCAATAAATTCATATTTTGCTTAAGTAAGTTTGTCTTGAGTTTTCTGACACCTTGCTGCTGATGAAATTCCTAACTGCCAGTTAATGGGGAAAGTAGTACACTCACCCCTGCTTTCTTCCACTCCTAGCCAGTCATCAGTGGCAAAGAAAGAAATCATCTTGGTTGGGCTGGGGGCAGGGGGGAGTAGTAGACACACAGACAAAATTTTTAAGCACATCAGGACTCCATTTCTGGTCTTTAAAATGAAAAGATTGGACCGAGCTATGTCCAGGGAAGGAAGGATTCTAACATCCCTAGGATTCTGTGAGTGTAACTCTGCCACGCTGTTCACAGCTACATATAACTGTGAAAAACTGGAGGTAACCCAGTGGATTGGTATTAGTGGCTAGCTAAGCAAACTATCATAGAAAGCACAGTGGGAAGTGACGGAGGCAATAAAATGGCAAGTTTGGGGCCTATGCTACTAACTGAAAATGTGTCCATGAAATAAAACACTAAGTGATTAAGTAGGCCACAGGCTAGTTGTTAAAATAAATGTACTGTATTTAATAATGAAGTAAGAAGAGGAAGAATAACACGACAAGATTGGGTGGTAGAGGCGACGGACAGTAAATGAAACAATCCAGAATCTGAAAGCTGGCTCCAGCTGAGGTCTGATGCTCTAACCATCCTGTCTCATCCTCTCACAAGAACAAACCCCAAGCACAACTATCCAGAGTGACATAGTATGTGGCTGCCCTACCCAGGCTCTAATCACAGTTGGGTTTCCTGGCTGTACCAGAGGAGAGCGAAGGCTGCCAATTACCCAGACTAGACACTTTGCTCTGCAGACCACACCTCTCACCAGCCCTTGACCTCAGCTTGCACTTGGGGCTATGGTCAGTTCCACAGGCAGCAAGAGCTGCTGCACCTGACTCCATCAGTAAGCCTGTTCCAGCCTGCACAGGCCAAAGCAACCGACCTGCCACTACCGTCATGAATAAGAGAAAAGACCACTGCTCTCTGGGCAGCCACCAGCACTGCCTACAGTCCGCTGAACAGAGCTAAGAAAGGGAAAGGAACAGCAGGAAGCAGGGCAGCTGCAGCATTCACATTATATTAGAGGCACGTGCAGCAATTCCCAGGGGAAAATAAATTGTAGAGCAATAGTACTTGGATGGATGATGCTTGAGTGGAGCAAGGGCCTGAGATTTATCAGAATGGCTTGCTGAAGAAAGCAGCCAATAATAATCATCATGAAATAAATGACACAACCAAATACTGATGATCTTGGTATTTGATCTGAACTGCATAGACACTGCATATCCAGAACTGCCCAGACACACAATGATCCCAAAACCACACCATCAGGGCTGCCCCTCACTCTCCATGCACAGAGGGGACCTCCCCAACATGAATCAGGAGACCTGGATCTGAAGATCAACTCCATTCCCCCGCTGAGTCACCCTGGTAAATGACATCCTCTGACTCTCTGCTTCTCATCTATAAAATGGGTAAATAAACTAGAACATTTAAAGTATAGTGAGCACCCTGGATTAGATAGGAATTTTGGTCGTGTTACCCCTATATTTAAAAACGCAAAACCCACGTTGAAACAGGCAGGTCCAAAGATAGCTTCTTGTCACATGCCTTGTTAAGGCCAAAATATATTACTTCCAAACTGAGAATGGTCTCCCATGGCTGTTGTAACTCTGCACCATTCTCCTTCCAATCAGTGTGGCCTGACTGGTCACCCATCCTCAGAGCAAATATTCTATGCAACTTCTCGACCAGACACTATTCGGTTATCATCAGGGACGTCCGGGGATAAAGACCTTTGTTCTGTCAGGTTTAGAGGTTATTATGAGCCATCAATAGAGATTATGCAAGCGAAAATTTCCAATTAGAAAGCTTTAATTCACATGGAAGGTGAGCATGTTCATGAAGGCAGGGCTCAGTCAGTCACTTCTACATAAAATCCACCTTCCACCCACCCTATCCCTGCTGACAATCCTCCAATATGAAAAGTTACAAATATTTGTGGATTGAAGTTACTCAGGTTCTTTGGAAGAAGAAGGATACTAACTTGTTAAAAATTATGGTTATCTAGGAGTTGATGTGACCTACTAAATATGGATTACTAAAGTCAAAAAAACTTGACTACTATAAAGCACACATTTCATTTTTCTAAAACCTTCCAGAGCCTTCACTGCTTGCCAGGCACTGAGCAGGATACTAGGGATATGATGGTAAACAAGAACCACCCAGAATATGTCCTCATGGGGAGTATCTTCTATGGAGAAGGTCTGACATTTCATAAGTACTAACAAGTATAGGTATAGAAGAGGGAGTATAAGAGAAAAAACTGGCCTCGTCTATGGGGTCAGGAAAAGACCTGAAGCATAAGGAGAGGGAGAGGGCAGAGAGAGCATATTCCAAGGTCTGAAATCAAGAGTCGGTGAGTCAGGTTAAAGGACCTCAAAGGAACCCAGAGTGAAGAGAGCCAAGAGAGTAGAGGCAGAAGATGAGGTTGCAAAGGTGGGCAGAGGCCAGGTGGTCCCCACAGACAGGTTAACAGGGATGATTTTTAATTTAATGATAATGGGAGCCATGGAAGATTTCAAGCAGAAGAGTGAAATGATGGGGACAAAACTTTGTAGGGAGAACAATTACTTAGACTCCATTGGATGGTTCAAAAGGCATTTCGGTAACTAGAAATACCTTTGGGTACTAAATAGAGACACCATGTGGTGCTGAGATATAAAGAAAAACAATCAAACATTGTGATAGACTAAGGTAGAGCTGACCTAATCTTGTGACATATTCTAGATATTTCATTCATTTTTTTAATAATCATGATCCAAGTTTGTTTCTCATAATACTGAGGTGTGGAAATAATTCTTGCCCAGCTTTCTAGCTTTTTAGTTTTGGATAATGGAAAGTTTACTCATTTATTACTCAAACCCCACCTGCTTCCAAAAAGGATTTGAGGCAGTTCACAATAAAAAAGGTAAAGAGAGACCAATAAACCAAAATGTATCTCAAGTTCAAGTGAGCTCACTGTTGGCCTTCTGCACTGCTCCTGGAGGCCTCAGCATCAAAAGGGGCAGAGCTCGGACTTTAGGGTCGAACATTTCAATACAGAGAAAAGAGTCATAGGTAACAGGATGGCTGAAATTAAGGGACAGGATCAGTTTCCAGGTTTTCTCTAGGCTCATCTCTGGACAAGCCCCTCTCCATCAGAAGAACAAAATAGAACAAAACAATGGAAAAATCAATAACTTGATAGCAGCAAGACCCCCATACTATGTCTTTGAAAACAGAGACCATAGCCAAGGTTTCGCTCATTCAAAGAGAGACAGACAGAGGATGGACGTCAGCATCATGGCAGAGTGAGCTTCCCCCATTGAACTCTCCTCCTCTAAGACACAACAAAAAGGACATTCATATTCCACCAGAAGCTATCCACACAACACAGGGGACGTCTGAGATACCCAGACAGCCATACACTCGAGGATGGAGATGCTGGAATCCCCAGAGGAAGTGGAGGGAGGTAAGAAGAGCTCCTTTCCTTTCCCAAGGACTGTGACCCAGAGACTGAGACCATGTGGCTCTCAGAGGAGGGGGAGGGGTGGCTCGCAGCATGAAAACCGGCCTCTCCAAGACCCCTCACAGCCTGAGGGGATCCCCCTATGGAGGGAGCGGAACTGTTGTGAGGGTAGTTTCAACAAGCTAGCGCCTCAGGAGAGCAGAGAGCCACAGCGAAGGGAGAACCTCTGAGATTTAGCGCCCCTCCCCCACCTGGCCCACCTGACTGGCGCTTCAGCTCTGCCCCATCCCCAGAGGCAGCGACCCCCAGGTGCCCGGGCCGCACCAGCAGGGGCAGTGTGACGGCTCCACCCCCATAGGCAGTGGCCCCCAGGTGCCCGGGCCCGACCACCAGTGGGGCGAGCCTGTGCCCCGGCACCAGAGGCAGCAGCAACTCAGGCCCCATCACGCCACAGCCTCAGCTGCTCTGGCTGGACCAAGCCACGACCCCAGCTTCCCCGGCTTCCCCGCGCCACAGCCCCAGCAACTTTGGCTGGACCGTGCCCCGCCCCCAGCTCCTTCGGCTTGACCACCCCACCCCAACCCTGGCTCCCACAGCTTTGGCTTGGCCTGTGCTCAGGCTCCAGCTGACTTGGTGCCAGCAACTTTGGCCCAGTGCATTCCAGTTCCAGCTTCTTTGGCCCAGCGGTGCCCCAGCTCCTCCTTCTTTGGCCCAGCACACTCCAGTTCCAGCTTCTTTGGCCCAGAGGCGCCCCAGCTCCTCCTTCTTTGGCCCAGTGCACTCCAGCTCCTCCTCCTTTGGCACAGCACACTCCAGTTCCAGCTTCTTTGGCCCAGTGGTGATACAGCTCTTCCTTCTTCAGCTCAGCGCACTCCAGTTCCAGCTTCTGGGGCCCAGAGCACTCCAGTTCCAGCTTCTTTGGCCCAGCTGCGCTCCAGCTCCTCCTTCTTTGGCTCAGTGCACTCCAGTTCCAGCTTCTTCGGCCCAGCGCACTCCAGTTCCAGCTTCTTTGGCCCAGCACACTCCAGTTCCAGCTTCTTTGGCCCAGCTGCGCTCCAGCTCCTCCTTCTTCGGCCCAGCACGCTCCAGTTCCAGCTTCTTTGGCCCAGCTGCGCCCCAGCTCCTCCTTCTTCGGCCCAGCGCACTCCAGTTCCAGCTTCTTTGGCCCAGCACACTCCAGTTCCAGCTTCTTTGGCCCAGCTGCGCTCCAGCTCCTCCTTCTTCGGCCCAGCGCACTCCAGTTCCAGCTTCTTTGGCCCAGCTGCGCTCCAGCTCCTCCTTCTTCGGCCCAGCGCACTCCAGTTCCAGCTTCTTTGGCCCAGCTGCGCCCCAGCTCCTCCTTCTTCGGCCCAGCGCACTCCAGTTCCAGCTTCTTTGGCCCAGCACACTCCAGTTCCAGCTTCTTTGGCCCAGAGACGCCCCAGCTCCTCCTTCTTTGGCCCAGTGCACTCCAGCTCCTCCTCCTTTGGCACAGCACACTCCAGTTCCAGCTTCTTTGGCCCAGCTGCACTCCAGCTCCACCTTCTTTGGCTCAGTGCACTCCAGTTCCAGCTTCTTCGGCCCAGCGCACTCCAGTTCCAGCTTCTTTGGCCCAGCACACTCCAGTTCCAGCTTCTTTGGCCCAGCTGCGCTCCAGCTCCTCCTTCTTTGGCCCAGCGCACTCCAGTTCCAACTTCTGGGGCCCAGAGCACTGCAGTTCCAGCTTCTTTGGCCCAGCTGCGCTCCAGCTCCACCTTCTTTGGCTCAGTGCACTCCAGTTCCAGCTTCTTCGGCCCAGCGCACTCCAGTTCCAGCTTCTTTGGCCCAGCACACTCCAGTTCCAGCTTCTTCGGCCCAGCTGCGCTCCAGCTCCTCCTTCTTCGGCCCAGCGCGCTCCAGTTCCAGCTTCTTTGGCCCAGCTGCGCCCCAGCTCCTCCTTCTTCGGCCCAGCGCACTCCAGTTCCAGCTTCTTTGGCCCAGCACACTCCAGTTCCAGCTTCTTTGGCTCAGCTGCGCTCCAGCTCCTCCTTCTTCGGCCCAGCGCACTCCAGTTCCAGCTTCTTTGGCCCAGCTGCGCTCCAGCTCCTCCTTCTTTGGCCCAGCGCACTCCAGTTCCAGCTTCTTTGGCCCAGCAAACTCCAGTTCCAGCTTCTTTGGCCCAGCTGCGCTCCAGCTCCTCCTTCTTCGGCCCAGCACACTCCGGTTCCAGCTTCTTTGGCCCAGCTGCGCTCCAGCTCCTCCTTCTTCGGCCCAGCGCCCTCCAGTTCCAGCTTCTTTGGCCCAGCACACTCCAGTTCCAGCTTCTTTGGCCCAGCTGCGCTCCAGCTCCTCCTTCTTCGGCTCAGTGTACTCCAGTTCCAGCTTCTTTGGCCCAGCTGCGCTCCAGCTCCTCCTTCTTCGGCCCAGCGCACTCCAGTTCCAGCTTCTCTGGCCCAGCTGCACTCCAGCTCCTCCTTCTTCTGCTCAGTGCACTCCAGTTCCAGCTTCTTTGGCCCAGCGCGCTCCAGTTCCAGCTTCTTCGGCCCAGCGGCACTCCAGCCCCTGCTTCTTTGGCACAGTGGCACTTCAGCTGCAGCTGCTTCAACCCACCCGCACCCGAGCCCCAGCTGCTTCAGCCTAGCTATGCTCCAGTCTCAGCTGTGCCCATGCTCCAGCTTCAGCTGTTCCCATGCTTCCTCCCCAGCAGCCTCCACTCAGCCACGCCTCAGATAAGCAAAGGGCCAGAATACATAGCCCTTGGGTTGAGGCAGGCCAGAATACACAGCCCTTGACCCCCACCCAGGAGCAGCAAGAGGAAACTACGACCATATATTTTCACTATGAGCAAAAGTAAGCCAACACTGACAGGCACCATGCAAAAATATATTAAATCTTCAGACCAAAAGGAAAATGACAAGCATCCAGAAGTCAACCCGGAAAGCACAGAAATGTATAACCTTAATGACAGAGAATTCAAAATAGCCATCATAAAAAAGCTTAATGAAATACAAGAAAACACAGACAATTCAATGAAATCAGGAGTTTCTTCACAAAAGAGATTGAAACTGTAAAAAAAAAAACCAATCAGGAATATTAGAGATGAAAAAAACAATAGAGGAGATAAAGACAAATCTGGAAGCCTTAAGCATCAGAGCTGACAATATGGAGGAAAGAATTAGCAATATTGAGGACAGCAATGCAGAAATGCTCCAGATGGAGGAGGAAAGAGAACTGAGCCTAAAAAGAAATGAAGAAACTCTCTGAGAAAATATCCCACTCATTCAGGAAATCCAACATAAGGATTACAGGTACGCCGGGGGAGAAGAGAGGGGAAAAGGAGCAGAGAACTTGTTCAATGAAATAATATCTGAGAACTTCTCAAACCTGGAGAAGGAGCTGGAAATACCAGTGAATGAAATAAATAGATCTCCTAAATATATCAACATGAAAAGAACCTCTCCAAGGCACATAGTAGTAAAGCTGGCAAAAGTCAACAAGAACCAAAAAATATTAAGGGCAGCTAGACAAAAAAAAAAATAACATACAAA